>NW_017972836.1:0-11251 GCF_001876935.1 Asparagus officinalis | reverse complement strand
CATTAAGTAAGGGTATAATGGGAAAAGGAAACTATTGCTTAGGTGGCATAGGATTTGGAAGGTAAAATCATAAAAAAGTTGATTTTTAAGGTTTTTGTCATGTTATCTTAGTCTTGGGTGGGGGACAACTTTGCTTTTTCATTTTGGGGGCTCAAAGCGCTTTCCTCTCATTTATATTGGATTGTTCAGTTATTTACCGGCTCTTGGAGGAGAAAAATAAATAGAGAAAATATACCGTCTGCGTTACCCTCCAATTATCTCCAATGAAAAAAACATACTCTGGGCATTATTGTTTCATTTAGCAATACACATTTTACTTCCATGTGAAATTGGAGTTTAAGAAAAACAGTTTTTATATGACAAAACGATCTCAAAGTTTGAATCATGAGTATTAAAAATCATTAATAAATTATTTCGCAGAGGATTCTAGAATATTTCTGAAATATTCCACCAATTATTGCTGATAATATAGCTTTTAGAGGAGAGTAGAAAAGGAGTTTGTTTCGGGGTTCCAATGGAGAGGGCGGGACCCTCTTTTTATTGTTGTATATATTTCACGGAGAAAAGGTTCAAATTTATAGAGGCTTTCACCCGATCACCTCCACCCAAAATATCAACCTCCCATTAAAACCAATTAAGAGTCATTAACATCTCCAATTAAACCTCATTAAGGGCCTACTAATTCTCCATTAATAGTCACTTAATGACCATTATTCTCTCAGTTTAATACATGAATATTTGGTTACTAAATGGCAAGAATTAAAGAGTTAAAAACACCAACCCCCCAAAAATAAATAACAATAAATAAATCAGTTGAGGAGCAGTGGGTGTGCAATATTTTCCTCACTTTGAAAGTGGTCAATCAACAGTATATAAAAGAGAGGACAGTAGACTACAGAAACTAAAGTCAAGTATTAACATTCTGTAATTAGATCGCTATCATAAAAAGAGAGTTTTTCGGTACAAAAGTCGATCCCCAAAGCTAACAGCGACAGGTTCGTATGTAAAATGAAAGAGGCTGACCTGGATCCATCTCAAAAGACAGAAAAATGAATGATCTGAAAACAACTCAACTCTTTTTTAAATGTCTTAATTTGGAAGCGATGGAAGTGATAAAAATTTTCCTTGTCCTAATGAGAGCTTACCTTTGTTTTCTTTGTACCAATCTCCTTCTTTCAATCATCCACCATTCAATTCTGGAGTGCACTCCTGCGCTTATAACCAATCTTTATGCTGTAGCCATCGAAAAACAAATGTCAGTCTTTGAAGATATTATAGCTCTAAGGGACCAAAAGTGAAAAAAGAGAAAGAAAAAGGATAATTGGAAATTAAGAATAAATCATTACTGATCCTTATAGCAGTTGAAAAGAACGATTCACAGTATAATCAAGTAAGTGCAAGTGTGAAAATAAGTTAGAATAGGATGTGACTAATGATTTTTTTTTTAGTACCGAAGAAGAATTTAAGCGAGATATTTTCATTATGGGTGCATTTTTCCTTTTAAGGAAGTTTCTTTCGTGTTGGTCATGAAGTAAAGTATTAAGATGATAAAATTCTGGAAGCATGTGATGAGAAGAGAGAACTGATAGCTTTGAACCAGTTAGAATTAATATAAAACTATGATCCTTGATCCTCACCATAACTTTGGAGTTTTGGTTCAATTGTTAGAGAAACTAAATTTAAGATGGTATCAGAGCAACCCAGGTTCAAATCTCACCAGCCACGAATTAAATGCGGACTTTCTAAAAATTAACACCGCTACGTGAGTCCATGTTTCGACCCATAAAAAAAGGCGCTCGACCTGCGGGGGCATGTTAGAATTAATATAAAACTATAATTCTTTATCCTCACCATAACTTTGGAGTTTTGGTTTAATGGTTAGAGAAGCTAAATTTAAGAGAACCGCTAAGATGTCCAGCATCAGAATGTAGAAGACAACATCATCACCTATTCTGTGATTAAAAGAACATGTTGATCCAGTAGACGTTCAGTTCATCGTTTCAATACGTTGGCATATAATTTTGTTGGTAAGTTTCATCATTCCAAATAAGCATATAAGCTCAAGTTTAATATCAATTAGGTCACTCTTTTCGTTTTGTTGTTTCAAAAAGATTGTATGTAAATATTACGATATAAAAGCTCTAGTACAACTATTCCAGTGAGTTAAGAAAACTCAATTCAAGAGATAATTTGTTCAGATTTTTTTTAAAAGAAAATTCAATTCAAAACAAAAGCTAATTAGATAAGAAAAAATAATTTAAAAGCTAGTAAGTTACACAAGTTTTTGATGATACAGAGGCTCTAGTATTAATTTAAAAGCTGATAAATTAAATAAACTTAATTCAAACATTAAAGATCAAAGTACAAAGTAAAGCATAGATGTCAGAATCGTGTCCTTGCCATCGACTTAATTTGATAAATAACAAATCTTCATATTGGTCTAATATATATTTGAGAGATTTTATACAAGTTACAAGAAGTTAGAATCAAGTTCGATATTAAAAAGAGCAAAATGATAAGTTAGTCACAACTAATTCTGAAAAAATATCAAGTTTGATATTAAAAAGAGCAAGATGGTAAGTTAACCACAACTGATTCTGAAAAAATAGCAAGAGCAAAAATTATTGAGCATATGGGAGTGAAAATCTATTTTCTTGCTTCCGGTGCTACGCCGCTACTCGAGGATTCCTCTTACAGGTTACAAGGGAATCGCCTTCAATATGAACTCATAGCTAATGGGCCGCACATCCATTACAGGTTTTTTTATTGTGAAGGGTTGGGTCTTATAAAAGCCACATTCTTGCTCACGTGGGCTTTGGGCTTATGGAGTTTTGCACGCTACATTTCTTATCAGAATCTTCCAACTAAATAAGCACAGCGTTTTTACTGGTATAAAGAGACTGAAAGATCCTCTAATGATGTAAGAAGAGATTGATGGAGTGTAGTGGTCATGATGAAGGAATTGTGTCCTTTAATCGAATGTGCAATTACTAATTATGGTATGGGACATTTAATGGAGATTTACAATCCGATTATTTTAGGTAGTCATAGTGCTTTGCTAGAAGCCAACTATGATTTATGGACTTTATGTTATAAAGTTCATTGCTATTATAATTGGGTCCTACGAGGTCACACCCTAAGAGTTTATGGACTGGATATATTGGGAGAATTATTATATAAAGTATATAATATAAAGTTATATAAGATATAACTTCAAAATAGAGTTTATTAATAATAAGGAGTTATTGTTAAATAAAGGATAAATTTATTTATAAATGTTATAAAAGATAATATTTAATTATAGAATTAAATATGACTTTAATTAGTGGATTATATTTAATTATAGAATTAAATAAGACTTTAATTTGTGGATTATAAATAAGAGTGGTTTTTCTTTTAGAAAATCCAATCCAATTCCACTTTCTCTATATACGTGAAAGTGTTACTACTTTCTCTCCCAAAAACCTTTCATCTTCAACCTAGCAGTTGATTTCTAAGGATCCAGATCTTTGCTCGGGTGGATCAACTAGAGGAGTTTTCAAGTGAGACTCTTAATCTCTCCATTAGAGAAGGCTTTGAACACGCATCAAGAGGTAATCGTTATTCCTTTTTTTCTTAATCCAATTTATTTATGCAATAGATCCTTCGTTTAGATGTTAGGAAAACGTTTCCTGCAATTCCGCTTAGAGCATCTAAAGTTTACTACAGTGGTATCAGAGCCTCTTGTATAAATTAATTGGATCAAATTTTAATCTTACAATTTGATGCATGTTCATGATTTTTTAGATTCAATAAGCATAGATCATATGTTTGGATTAATGCATAATAAATACGATTTATTTTATAAAATATTTGATATTTTATTTGATAAATAAAGATTTAATTGTTCTATAAGATCTATAGATATCTTATTTGGTTAATTTTGAATTAACATAAATATTTGATTCTATTTCTTAGCAAATTACTAATTAATATTAGATATTAATTCCATTCACAGTCTTATTGAATTAAAAATAATGAGAAATCGTTTCTAATTTTAAATAGTTAATATGATTAATTATTTATGCTTTTTATTTGGATAAATTGCATGTCTTACTTGAATAACATTTCATATATGATTATTGCATGTATGTTTAATATTATGATATTATTGCATGTGGTGACTAGTATGGCCCAAATTAGGATAGATAAACACGATCTGCGTATCGTTATGTATTTTTTGTAATTTAAATTTATGCAAGAAAGTTTATTCAAATTTATGTAACACAAGAAGAAGAAGATCCTATGATGACTAAAGGATGGTGATCCAGAAAGTCAAGACTATTGAAGATTAGATCTCTTTAGGGGCCATACTAGGATCCAAATTTTTATTATTGCATTATGTGAATGTTTTTATTATCTCTTGCCTTGCATGAATGCTTGTTTATTTATATTATTTAGTTCGCTTATATATAGACAACCATTACATGCTAAAAGTCCCTTAAAAGAATATTGAGATTATGCCTTTCCATGTCATAACCATGAGGCCCTTGGAATTCGTTGGATAGTTTTCGCCCTAGCGAGGTGTCCTTCCTTGACCTTGGGATAGTGCGGGTATGTCTAATAGGGGCATGCTGCATTGATATGGTTGTAGACGGTAAAAAATACCTCTATGGGTCTACAGGGAATTTGTCTACAGTGAGTTCGCACGCCCAGTTCTCTGACACGGACCTAAACCGCGTAGACGTCGACTGTGCTCAAATCCAGGTTCGCCTAACGGTCGACTCGCCAGCATGAGTCAGGAGCGATCAGGATGGCGGAAATTTGCTCTTCGCTCAACTCGCCTGCCCGAGTTCGGAGTCGAATCCGCCAGCAAGCCCCAAAACCGTCAGTACAGCTGGGTATCCACTACCCCACGTGCTGAGGTGGGCCTTCCCACCTCTCTCGACCCAAAGGGAGAGAGAGCACAGTACCCCAGGGCCGTCAAAACGGCCGCCCACAGTGCGCACAGCGCGAAGGAGCTGGACAGGTGTCGAGTCAACCTGAGCATTCATAAATGCGACTCACCTCGGCTGTCTGAGTCTGGAGCTGGGTCCGCCGGCACTCGGCAAGCTGGCTAGACTCACTCGAGTACTGTACACCTACTTCACCGCCTCTCCTGACCGGAAAGGAGAAAGCGTCGTGCTCAAAGCACGCCGGGCGGTCACGCACAGTACTGGTGATCGGACAGACGCCTCATCGATCTGCGGACTCATAAATGCGGTTCATTAATGCTGGTCAAATCCACTCGGATAGTAGTCGTTTGTTGCCTCACATACAAGAATGGGCCTTCCCATCGTAGGTGACAGGACATAAAGCACAATCCCTGGAATGACCGTTCATGGTTTCGAGGAACAGCTAGACGTCTCTGAAGAAGATGTGGTCACATCCCACAATTCAAGGAGGAGTCAAGTTGTCCTCCTCCCATTTAAAAGCCTCTTCCGGCACACTGGAGGAGAGGTCGCAAAACTTAAAAAAAAAAAGAGTTGAGACCAAGCTCTCTGCACAACTTTTTTGCATTGCAGCACCACTGCTTAGTTCCGAGGCTCCGATCGGTTCGGCGACTAAACAGAACGCCGAATCTTGCTGCATAGTTGAGCTTCTTACTGCGAACTGAAGCTCTACAGCAACCTCATTCGAAGGTCCATAGGGAAGCAGACTCCGACCGAGCATGAGCGAAGCATCTGTAGACTTAAAAGTCCACATACAAACAAGAGGGCCTTCGCTGCGCTTCTGTTGTACACTTATTGATCATTAGTTTGTAATGGCCTTCTTATAAATACAACGAAACTCCTTTTTCGGGAAATCAAATATTCAATCCTACAGAAGAGGGGACACAGTGGAGAAGCTGTTTCATGAGTGAAATGGTGGTGGCTGAGTTTGATGAGGTTGCTGTAGGGACGACAGTGGAGTCCCTAGAAATTGAGTTTGGCCAAGGCGAAGTAGGAAGATACTTGTCCTCTCCTCCTCTGTGGGCGATGCGTCCCGCAAGACAGAGTCGTGCGTCGAGGCGACCTCGAGACGGCAAAGCCTCTGCACTACGGGTTCTACGGCGAGTCTGCATCGGAGAACGCCGTCCTACAATCGATAACGCCAAGCGGGGGTGGGCGCAAGGCAAGGTCTGCCAAATGGGGTCGCCAAGCGATCCGCCGCAGACACTACCGAGGGAAGCCGGTTAACTCGGCACAACACGTGCAAAGCTCGGCGTGAAACGTTCTCGATCCCGTTGCGAATACCAACAGGGCGGC
This sequence comes from Asparagus officinalis, assembly GCF_001876935.1. Classification (NCBI taxonomy): domain Eukaryota; kingdom Viridiplantae; phylum Streptophyta; class Magnoliopsida; order Asparagales; family Asparagaceae; genus Asparagus; species Asparagus officinalis. Next base: position 4,985 of record NW_017972836.1, on the reverse strand, counting down.
GGCAGGAACTCGTCGACAGAAGGTCCTAGAACTCGTTCTGATAACGGCCTGAGGCCATCATCACGGGCCGAGGAACGATAGCGAGAAGAACTGCCGACATTGGGAGGGCCTCCCATTCAGGAGCGCCAACTGAGAGCAGAGCGCCGCTGGAAGTTTCGCTTCTCAGGTCATATCTGATGCGAATAACTCACTTCCAGGAGTGAGGCTGACGCGAGTAAGCGATCTCGAAGGCTGCGGCACTCGGTCATACCATTTTTGAAACCCGAGATCAAACGTAAAAGGTAGAGAGTAGGCGAGAGTCCTCGCGAACGCCCGCTCTTCCAGGCGAAGGGTGAAACCCGCCGCACGTACTGAGCTCGCTCAAACGGAAGACTCGCAGTCAAAGGCGAGATCGCATCGCGTCCAGCACCCAAGCATTCCATCAACGCGCACGCAGAGGGCGCACCATAAACTCTCGTCGACTCACTCAGAGCGACTCTCTGAGGCGGGGTTGACACCGCCGTAGAAGATAGAGACATATTAATCGCAAACGCACTATCGCTGAGGGGAATCCTCGTGACTGGGAGAGACTCATCCACGTCTCGCCGACTTATGCGTCGGAACGGCGGACCTTCGTGTTTGGGAGACTGTCCAACAGTCCTCTCGAACAAAGGCCTCCCGTCAAGGCCGTCAACCAAAAAGACGCGGCTGGCGACTGACTTGACTCTCATCGCCAGGTTAACATGACGGATAAAAGGGAAGGCGTATCTCGCGACTCGCCAGACTCTGATTCCGCCCTACGACCTAACATCGTCCGTGACGCCGGCATGGAAGGCATATTCCAGCGAACCGTATCCGGGGGGTAAGTATTGGGTTTGACTATTCACCTAATACGTGCCTCCTGCGGCGAGATGAGGACATTCGGCTGCCGAACATCCAGACTCCGCTCCAGCCAAGACGGCGCAGGGAGGGCACACATGACGATAACAACACGGCAGGACAATGGGTCAAAGTTGGAGGAACAGCAGGCGACATCGCTGCTCTAAGAGAATGATGGACAGACTGCTGAACAAGAAGAAAAAGAAGAAAAGGGCCAAAGCGCTTACCCGGCAAATAGACAGGGAGTGGGTGCTGCGCACTCCGTCCCGTGTCTGAGGCGCGAGGATAATACATTTCCGATTAATTGCTCCAAGACTAAATAGGAAAGTCGCAACTGCGTGCACGCTGTGAAAGAGGTTCGTGAAATTCCAACCAAGACAGCTGAAGCGCAGCTGGCTTCAGCAAAATATGAACAGCTGGGGGTTGGTATGTCCTGACCCACGGATGGACACGGTCCATACCGCGAAGTTGCCCATCAGCTTGTTTAAGTTTGATGGAAGGGTCACCCTCGAGCACATCTATTTTTATGGCGCAAAACGGATTCGCTTACCGGGATGACGCGCCATTCTACTCAACTGTTCTGGTACCCTGCAAGGGTGGCTTTGAATGGTTCGCAAATTGGAGGCCGGGCGGCTCTATGCAAGGCTTGGGCCGCGTTGAAAAGGCTTTCGCTCGCTCGGTTTCTTGACACTGAGGACACGAGGTGTCAACTGGCCTCTCCTTGTGAGAGCAACGGAAGTCGGCAATCGGTCAGATGATGGTCGTGGGAGGGAGATTTCGGAACCGATCAGTCACCGTCGGGACAAGTCTCCGAGGCGATACCTGTCGAGTGGTGCCGGACAACCTGTGATCATATCTGTCCAAGATAGGGGCGGTAGAGACCGCGGACTTGGAAGGAGTTGTCGCGCAAGGTGAGGCAAGTCGTAAATATGATCAAGAGGCTGGAGCCGAGGCCGCAGTCCAAAAAAGGAGGCAGCGCAGAGCGGCTGCGGCCAAGAACCTCCGATCGAAGGGAATAAGAGTATGGACGTGCGCCCGCGGCGGCCAATAGTTGTTCAAAAGCGAAACTCAGGCAATTGACCGCGCCCGCAGCGGCAATTGATTTCAAAGAAGACGCAGGTGGTAGCTACCTTCGACACTCTGATAATGAGTGGGCGATTAAGTACCGGAAGCCCCGCAGCTGAAAGAGGCAGCAGCAAATACGGTGACGCAAGTTACTGTGGCATATCAAGATTCTTGGCATACAACAACCTGTACGTGCCTCAAGGAAACCTCCAGGCCTCTAGCGCCGCGGGGGTCTGAGAAAGAGAAGGTCGCAAAGGAGGTGAGACGGCGAACATGGTACTTTGAAGCTTGGGTACGGGTCCTCCCAGAGGTTTCAAGTCCGGCGGGATAATTCCATCCCCAAAGCGATTTGAAGATCACTCGGGACGATCCTTGCACACTGCAGCGGGAGAAGGGGGTTTGTTGCCAAACTCTGCGCATCAGGGCAGTGATGTGGGGTCCATCCGGGCCTCCTCGACGACAAGACTAGTGAGCGCGGCACAGCTTCAAGGAGGCTAAGGAGGAAATATTGGCACGTTGTGACCGCAAATCTGCTGGATGGTACAGCGAGCGGCGATGACTGCTAACCGAATCTGAAGAAGATGCACGAACGTTTCGCGCACAGAGCGGAAAGGAGTTTCAAAACAATATCCGGCAGGACGGAAAACCAGGCAGGATCTCCGCAAGGCCGGCGCAGGCAGTCCCCCCGATCCAAATGGGCCAAGTTTCAAGCGCCGGCTACCGGTTCAACGTGCGCGGGCGAATTGAAAGCATACCCGGCGAAATCACGGTGGTATCGCCCTGCCTCCGGTTGTCTAGGCTACGGTGAAGCCTTAAAGATGGCGTTGGGCTGACGGCGAGGCGTTCTCAGACCCATTTCTTCGAAAGAAACGAGATCGAACAGGCTGTACAACTTGCTGCAAGTCTCGGAGAGGCAGATCCTGCATCACTTTCACCGCGATGGAATGCTCTCAAGAACAGTCGCACGACGGCGTTGCTTCCGGGATAACGTCGCTCGGCGAAAGTGGCGGGCGGATCCAGTTGACCGGGTCGCGCGCTTGAGCATCGTGCCCTAGAAGCTAATCAAAATTTTGGGGTACGTCGAAGCGGCCTAGCCTCGTCGCTACCAACTTCTTCGGCTTCAAGCGGCCACTGGATGCGGCCACTCGCCAAATATCCGCTGAATGTCGATGGCGAATGAAGAATGAGGTGACGGTGGCTACGTTATGCGATGCTGAACCCTTCTAACATACATACTCCTGGGCGTCCGTGGGATTATGGCAAGGGATCGTTCATCACACTACACAATGTTTGAGGTATGTGGAGACTACGAGCGAGTAAGAAGGTAGTGGCGACAAACATCGCGCTTTAAAGGGTCGAGAATTACTCGGATTCTCTGCTGTACCAGGACCCCGAACAGCGCAAGTGAAAGATGAGGTGGTATGAGCGGACGAGGCGACGCGCTGAATTGTGACAGCTTAATTCTGAAGCAGACTTTTGAGTCAATTGTAATTGGTTACGAGAGTCACGCATGTAAGCGCAAGCCGTTCAAGCAGAGAGCTATCATGAATGAAAAATCCGACCGTTGCTTATTTTGTCGTCTTGTCCTCGTCGAGAGGATGACGCACGTAATAACCTTTGTCGCATTCTACAGTGAGTCTTCTCTACACCTTGCCGGTATGTTCGTCATACGTCTTCAAGACGCGATCGATCGAGCCATCGCGAGCTGTATTCGTCGTGCCATGCACGGAAGAGGTATCGAAACAGACTTCAATCTCGGTCGATATGCGTGTCCCTAGGCAGCTATGGACGAATCTGAGGACGATAGACTCCAGCACGGGCGTTCTCGCAATACGTACGAGTAGCGAACGCATAATGAGCAACATGGGTAGACCTCAGCTCGCGTTAAGAGGGCCTGGAATTACGGCCGGCGGGCGCAAGACGGTTCATCAACCCGCCTTACGTCGCCAAGGAAGCCCTCAAATTAACTTCACCAGGACTAGGGAGCTTAGGCTACTCTGCCTCCTCATGGAGTTTTTGTTTTTACGTCGACTGAAGATTCGATTAGCGGCTGTTCCAGGGATCAGTGTCACAACCGTCGGGCTGCTCCGACTGTCAGCGTGGAAGGGATTGTTAGATGGCCTTCAGTCAACATGGCTACATAGACCCCGCCGGACATGGCAAGAGGACGAACGACTTCCCTTTACGACGAGACTTGGGGATCGCCATTTAGCGCCAGTCGAACAGTCGTCGAACAGCTGCGAACACAACTTGAAGAGAAGTCCTCCAGGTGAACTGGGTATGGGTCGAATGCGCCAAACCCATATTATCAGTGGCAGCCTGCCTCTCAAGACCAAGAGGATATCATCGCCTCATATGGAATCATTGACGTCTTCGCTGGAAATTACGAGGATAATTGCTTGCTCTGGATCCGCGGGTCGGCACGCGTCGCTAACATCAGCGGCCTTGGCGCGAAGCCAGTCAAACAACAGCAGAGGCGTTCGCGCCCCAAATGATGGAGGCGATCGATATTGAAGTAAGAAAGCTGATCGAATCCGGCTTCATCAGAGGGAGCAAACCCCGATTGTGGTGGCGAATATTGTTCCAGTCTTGAAGAAGACGGCAAGATCGCCGCATTCTGCATGGACTTTAGGAAACTCAACGCGGCAATGCCCTAAAAGACGAAATTGCCCTCTGCCCATGGCACGGATGTCATGACATTGACAAACGTGGATTCGAGAGGATGTCCTTCATTTTGGAACAGGCTTCTCGGGTACAACGCAATCAAATGCACGCCCGAAGCGAGACACACTGCATTCAGATCATGGGGGTGTATTGTTATAATCCGGCATGCTTTCGGGCTCAAGAAGCCGGCGGGCAACTACCAGGCCATGAGCATGATTTTGCAAGATCTCTGCAAAGACGGGTTCGTAATGCTATGTGGAGACTTGGTCGTGAAGAGCGCGCCATAAAGGAGGATTCAACCTCCTAAGACTTGAAGCTATGTCGAACTCATGAGGACTTCATCAGCTCAAGATGAATCCTACAAGTCATTCTTAGGGATGTCTAGCGGTAAATTCCGC
>NW_017972835.1:0-13379 GCF_001876935.1 Asparagus officinalis | reverse complement strand
ATCAAATGCAGGACTAATTGGAATCATTTTGAAATATAACACAAAGAACAATAACATCATGTTAGAAATCAATCATGTGAACTAGCATAGTGCACAGATACAATTAGGCCTTTACATACTACGAAACAAAAAGGAGTTACGATAGGGCACCAAACTGTTACCTTGCCTGCTGGTATTGTTTATGTTAACATTTGCACAAGCGTATCACATGAGAGACTCAGATGGCCCTGTCAAAAAAAAGAGGAAAAAAAAACACTCAATACTGTGAAGTAGTTAGGCTAGCATGAAAAGTTTCAGTTGCCATGTCAATGTCATTCATCTTAACCAAAAGAAATTTGAAACCAAACTAAAGGTACCAGTCCAAAGCTTATTCCTACTGCAAAAAGGACTAGCAGTAGGCATAAATAAGTTCGGACGGAGGCAACTAAAAACAATAGAGTAATTGTTAATGCAACTAAGCTGATGGTCTCCACGCAGCAAAGGATCCATATTTTTGTTGTCTCTCAGCTAACTAACAATATTCGCACATTCCGAATGAACTCTAAATAGAAGCAAAACTTTCAGGTACTCCTTTCTAGAGACTAGCCTGATAATAATCAAAATAAAAGCATGAATCAGCTAATGACAAGTAGAAGAAGATTTCTATCACTTACCCCCTTAAAAACTTCAAGTTTTTCTCCGCCGTCGATGCTCAATCTATAAACTAAAGTTAGAAGAATGGCTTGATAATAGTCAAAACACCAGCTTTTTCATCGTCTTACAAACCCTAAGCGTCAACGACCACAACCCAACCTCCCAATCAACGAATTAGACCCAAAATAACAAACCCCGCCCCCCCAAAACCAGGAAACCCCCCAAAAAAAACCCTAACCCTAAAAAGCTTCCAATTTCGGCAACAAACCAACAAAAGCAGCGGCGTACAAGATGAAAACAGCAACGAACTGCCGCAGCGAGAGAGCTAGACTAGAGAAACTAGAGAGAGAGAAACTCACAGCGATCGTTGGCGAGGGCTAGAGACTGGGGAGCGGAGGCGAGGTTGAGAGGGGCGACAGCATCGGAGATGGAGACGGATCGAGAGAGAGAAGGCAGCTGGCTCTGCGTTTGCTTTATAATGAGGCAGGGGCTGCCGCAGGCAAAAAATAAAGAGGGGAGAAGGTAAAGTGAACGCTGGTGGATCCGCTGTGGTGACGGGTGGAGAATAAAACGTACAAAGAGGTTGAATTTTGTACACCTGGAATTGAGATTAACACATGATACTTGGAGAAGAATGAGCGCTAAATATCAAGAAGAGGAAAAAAACCAATAACTTTGGACAATTACCTGGTTAACCTTCGTACTTTTTAAAATATCAAAAAATCACCGTAACTTTAGGGGTTATCAGAAAACTCTTTAAGAATTTTACCGATAAAAATATAATCCCGCTTAATATTTATCCACCCATGCGAAAATTGTGATTAACGCTAGTTAGAGGGGGTTTCAGATGAAATTTTGAAGTTGACTAGGGTTTTCTAATAACCTTTAAATTTAAGATAGTTCTACGATATTTTGAAAGTCAGGGGAATTATCTGATAATCATCAAAAGTTAAGAGGAGTTTGATGATACTTAGCTAAAAATAATTGCCCATGGTTTTGAATCATGATGGTTGTTTTCGAATAAGATGCCAAAATTCGTTAACGGTAGGTGCATGATTTAAGATGACATTTCCCTTAGGCCTATTAAGTTAGTAGGGTAAATCAAGATATATGGTGAATATGGAAAAGTTTATAGTAATTTCCTATTATGATAAAAAGTATAAATTCGTCAATGTTAGGCTATAGCACGCATCATTATCTTCGCATATCTTATGTCTATTCAGAAGTTACCAAATATAGTAAATACATAAAATTAAAACAACTTAAAACTAAAAAAATATCCACATCCGTAAATAAATGTATACAATTATAAGTTTAGGAGGTTATCTCGCCGATATTGAGAGGGAATCGATTGGTATGGTTTGATCAATACGAACAGATGTTGCTAAATACCTCAATTACAAAAAAGTAATATTATTTATATTTAACAAAAAAGGACCGTAATAAGAGAAACCGAAAAATCTTGAGAATTGAATGGAAAAACAAGATTCAAATGTCCAACAACCTAAGATTTTGTAAGGATTAAGCTTTCCCTCGTCAAAAAGCGTGAAAGTATCCACTTGAACATGAACCTAGCACTAGCAACATATCTAAGGACTAAGGCCTTTGCCAAACTCAGCAAGACGACAAAGTTAGATATCGGACCCGGACCCGGTACGAACGGGTCGGGTCAAACGGATCTGTGTCGGGTTAGCCGTGATGGAGACCAGATGCACGAGCAACAGTTGAGCACATCGCCTTTCGGCAAAGCCATCAATCAAAGGTAAAATCATTGGAGGCCGCTTACTTGCATTATCGGATGCACATCCACGACCCTCATTTTTACGTGGTCCCGAAATTTGATCCGAAATGATGAATGGATGTTGGGTAAGCTCTTTTTAGCGTGAAAAGGATACTAAGATGGTTAAATATATAGCTAAGTAGCTAGCTTTGGGGAAAAAAAATGGGCGGTTTGGGACCATTTTGCTTGCGTTCTCATAATAAGGGAACAATCATTTCGGTTAAGGCTCTGTTTGGTTGTTTGTCGAAAAAAATCGGAAATGGAAACATCGTTTTCAAATGATTTCAATAGCTTTTATGATATTTTCCAATTATTTTTTTGTTTGTTTCGCACAGAAACCACCCCATTTCACCGCCAAGTCACACAAAAAACAAAAAAGCCGCAAAAGTAACCGTGCTTTTAGTTTTCCATTTCTTGTGTTTGTTTGGGGAAAGAGAAATCAGCCGCAATAGTAACAATGTTTTCAGCATTTAAATAATCTGTTTTATTCACATCGAATGTTTCAACAGTGTTTTTAGTAATTAAAAATTCATAGAAGTGACATTTTCAAATGTTTTCAGAGGTTTTTTGTGTGAAAACATATTTTTTAAAAATCTGACGTGACATCATACGTGGCACTCTCATTTCTTTAAATCACAAAACAAAACAAACATATGATTTGAAAATCGGTTGAAACCAAAATCCTACGTGACAGGGGGGTTTCTTAAAATGTGACATGGCGGAGCGTTTTCTCATTTTTTTTTTTTGCCAAACAAACAGATGTATAGTGGCTCATATATACTCAGGTACGAAATAGTTGAAGTTACAAATACGTTTGCAACATGATGTGGTTTCAAAAGGGAAAAAAAAATAGGACATGGTTTCAAACTTTCAATTTCTGATTTTTGAACAAATGAAACTCTTTTTTTTTTTAAAGCAATTGATGCTTCAACAGTTCCGTCAAATTCAAACAAAACTACGTATTTGGAACCACATTATGCTCCATCTTTTCCTCTCTAAACACACCCTAAGGGCCTGTTTGGTAGTTTTCTATAATTATAAGGAAATATGTTACTGTGTAAAAGAACTACTTCCGGATATTTCCTTTTACTTTCATTAGAAAATATGTTTCTAGTGTTTGTTACACCAAAAAACATACCGTATGACTAATTTCCGTCACTTTCCTTAGCTTGATTCAAATTGAAAAAAAGAAGAAATCAATTAATGTATGAATATATTCTCTTATTGGGTTCATTTTTTTTATTCCAATAAAGTGATGTTTCTACCGATTTCGGAGACTGGAGAGGAAATCAAGTTAGTTTTGCAGCGCACCTTTCCTCTGCAATCCAAACATCAGAACAACTAAGGAAAGCCCCAATTTTGGGGGGTTTCCTTAGAGCATCTCCAACAGCTTCTCCATTTCCCACATTTGAAGAATATAGTTAGGTTTTTGGTCCAACAGATTCCCCATCTCATTCCCCAAAATAGGGATGGAGGTTAGGTTTTTGGTCCAACAGATTCCCCATCTCATTCCCCAAAATAGGGATGGAGGAGAAAAAATGGGGAAGCTTTCTCATTCCCCAAAATAGGGATGGAGGAGAAAAAATGGGGAAGCTTCCCCAAATCTGCAGCATTCTCCAATTTTTTGGAGGAAAAAATGGATTCTTCAAAATGGGGAAGCTGTTGGAGTTGGTGTAAAAATAATTTGAAGAATATGACTTTTGCTTTCCCATTTTGAAGAAAATTTTAGAGAAGCTGTTAGAGATGCCCTTAGGTGTCGGCTTTCATTTAGGGTTTTATTCAATTTTTCGACCAACCAAACAAACCCTGAAACGGTAGTTATAACAAAAGAAACAATATAACTGCAACAGGAGTGATTTTTGCAGACCAAATAAGCATCATGTCTCTCAGAAGAATTGTTAAGGGGGAAAAAAGAAGAATTAGACTCAGTAATGCCGCAAATAACAACCACATATCAGTAAAATAACGTGCACAAGCAACGCAATAGGGTACACTTTGTGACTCATATGAGTTCATCAGAGCAGTTAATGTGATGCAAACGCATGACATGAGTCAGACCAATAGATGAAGGTCAGATACTCACAATAGAGTTTACAAAGAAGAAAAAGCTCCACACAAAAAATGCCACCACCCAACAGAGAACAAAGCAAAGAAAAGTACCTGTTTGAAGCATAATTTACACCCAAGAAACTGAGACACCCAAGTAACATAAATCTCAACATATTTATTCAACTTATTTCTACTACCGAATACAACAACTGCATACGGTAATAAGTGAATTACTTCATAACAAATTATTCCCAATACTAATTACGTGGCTCGTGAATTCCCACAAAATGACAAGCTATAACTCTGAGAGAACAATGATATTAATCTCCCGAGGGGAAAAAGGAAAGAAAAAAAAACGAAAAGGTTGGACTAGCAAGTTACAAAATTGAAATAACGTGATGAATCGTAGTTTCTCATGATAAATAATAGTTAATTATTATAGTTCCTAGTATAAATCAAGACAAACATACGTAACGTTTGCCTTCGGCTGAGTGATTAATGCAGCGCAGCAAGAGGACTCCGGGAGTCTACACATTTTAACACTTCTTCACCCATCCTTTTACATCCAACCAGAGTCTGAACAAGGAAAACAGAGGGGAAAGTCCGTCATAAGATGACTGAAGTACCAACAATAGAATATAATAATAATTTAAAAGAAAGTAAAAAAAAAAGTAAACTTTATATTTTACTTGAGGGTCGTTAGTTATCAAACTTTCTTATAACAATGTAAATTAGTTTCCAAACAGTCATTAGCTTTCAAGACCCTTTTTGATGGTATCCGAAGCTGAAGAGAGCTTAGAATATAGAAGCTTAGCAAGTAAAAAAATAAACCCACTAACCGTTCCAGCAGAAAATAAATCTCCAGTTCGAAATCCTCGATTAAGTGTTTCAATGACGGCGTCTTCAATCCTCTTTGCAGCATTCTCCTCTCCAAGCCCATATCTCAAAAGCATAGCAGCACTCAGCACTGTCGCAAGAGGGTTTGCTTTGTCCTGTAAAAATAGCATTTTCTCAATTGTAATTTGATTTGAACCCATTTAATAACCTAGAGGAAAGAACTGTTATGCAAAAAATTCACCTGGCCAGCGATATCGGGAGCAGAGCCATGAATTGGCTCAAAAAGTCCAGGTCCCTAAACAAACGAACGAAACAACAGTACAAAATAGAAATAGTTTAGTTACTAATCACCATAAGGTCCTTTAGTATCAATTTAGGAGGATTTGGGATTAATTTCAAAGTTATCACATACAGATTCACCAACACTAGCAGATGGAAGCATTCCGATGCTTCCAGTGAGCATTGAAGCTTCGTCAGATAGTATGTCACCAAATATGTTGTTTGTCACAATTGTATCAAACTGCAAGCTTCAAAGTAAAGTTACAGGTAAGAATTGCTTGAAGGTTCAGATAGGAAAGGGAATTTTAGAAATCATATACTTCCTAAAAAGCAACTATGGTTGTGAGAGAACAGATAAAAACGGTCGCTTAGGTTCTGACCAACTTTATTCGGTTTCTACATTTGAGTGAATTTCGTGCATGATATTTTGAGCTCCTAGTACTAAAATAAGTCAATCTGATTTGGAAACTAAATCTTCATGTTTCAAATTAAGAGCTGATGGAGTCAAGATCTTGATAATTTCACATTTCGTTAAGATGATTGGATTCTTTGTTTGATAAATTTACCCATTTCTGTAAAGTTTATTAGACCAAAATGAATATAAAATTTGTCTACTGGAGTTCTATGGTAAGAAACAACCTGCTTGGGATGACGGATAAGCTGCATGGCTGCATTGTCCACATACATGTGAGAGAGCTCCACGTCAGGGAACTCAGTAGCTATTGCCATCACTCTTTTCCTCCATAGCATTGATGCCTTGCAAACATTCATAAAAATCATTATTGTTAGTGCAAACTTCAAGCGCAATTCAAGCATGATGATAGAAACTCATAGTGCTATTTAATTTCTCCTAATAAAGTTGATAATGTAATTAGAATATTGCCTCATTCAAACATTTGAATTATAAGCAGAACGGTTTAAAGAGAGTGATTGACTCATTATTTTAACTTTAAGCTCCCAATCAGAAACTTACTAAGGCAAACACAATTAGCATGAAGATATAAAATTCACCCAGAAAGCAGAGCGATTCATGTCAGTTGTGCCTCTAAACAATATCGATAGAAAGGAGCCATTTGATAAACCCCATTAGTCAACAGCATTAGACACGCTTATTGCAGAGAAATAAGGATGAGAATATGTTGGACAGAAATGTATTTGTAGTTGGATTGATGGCCAGAGACAACCCTAATCCAGAAATCCAAACAAGAAAATTACAAAGCAACATCCCACTCAACATTATCATCACAAGTAATGCTTTGTCTTATGGAGTTTCACCAAGGAGTTAACAGCTTATATAGGATTATACGTCAAATATCCAAACTTGGGACTACCAAATCCAACCCTAACCATCAAGCAATATTCCAATATTGGCATATGCCCAAGACTTTCATAATATTTAGGCAAGTGATTAAGTGTTTGTTTACAGTTTACAACCTAGCAAATGAGCACCAAGAAAATTCCAAGGGTCAATAAGAGCTAGAACGTAAAGAAACTTCCATGTTGAGGCTTGGAGGGGTAAAAAAGAAAAACTCAACTACCCAAACACCAGGTAGAGTTCTCAAGTTGGATTATCCAGAAAAGCAATTATGGGTTTCTATTTATCTTCGCAGGCAAAATAATCTCGGCTCTAACATAAAATTGAATAATAATTCTCACAAATAAAAATACCTCCAAAACATTAGCTTTGTCAACAGAACATAGTCTACTATGACGCTTGCGAGCAACCTCAAATGCAAGACGTGCAATCCTGTCAATCTAAGCAGACAAGAACCAATTAGTTAAAAAAAAAGATCTGTTAAAATAAGTCAATCTCATATATTCCACGCACAACAAAGAAGTGGAAAAAATAGAGCATGTATAGCTGTAATCATATCAAGCACTATATAATTGTCTTGCGTTTAAGGTAGCATTTTTTTATTTAAAAAAACAAATTTATTTCTTTATTTCATCTTCGGGCATAATATCATACAATCAGAAAAAGTGATATTTTGTGTTTTGCAAAGTTTTGGGGTCAATTTTCTCTCATCTTAAACAATGTTGGTTTTGTTTTTCATCCTAAAGGATGATGGCAATAATGATTCCATGTATGGAGCAATTGCTAGTCTCATCTACAAACTCTATTTTACTAGAAAATATAAAGTCAATACAAGCATAGGAAAAGAAGATATTATTATTAGAAACAAATGGTAAGTTGCAACATATAATTATGCAAAATAAACAAATGTCCAATGTACTAGTTTGAGTTTCCATCTTATCCTCTTTTCCTATGTCAAACAGTGTCATCCTTCCTCAGCCAAAAGCAACAGTTGGTTATTCCTTAGCAAGAAGGTCCTTGTCCCAACTTTTTGCATGGAAAACATGAAAGTTGTATTATCATGACAAAAGTAGGTGCAACTAATTATCAGCTTATACTCTAAATTGGACAAATTTTCCATTCCCTAATAACCCTAGAACATAACTACACTGAAAAGCAAAAGGGATGAACTGAAGGTGAAAGGCAGCAGCACAAGTCTGCTCAGTCATTCTGCAGGTTCTCCACCAGTTTCTGATTTATTGCTGACAACACTTTTGACAGATTCAGCTTAGTATGATGAACAGGGTGACTTATCCCTAGTAACTTTGACACATATGCAATGGGTGTACATACTACATATATAAAAGGAAAATCATAGACATTCATAGGCTTTCTAATCTTTTCCAATTTAATTCACAGTATGTGAAGGGGGAAGAAACAACAACAAATTAACAATTTTACAACTCAGATAAAAAAAACCATCAACATATCATCAGAAGGTTGTTATTAACATAAAAAAGATATTATATCCCTAACTTAAATTCCTTGCTAAGAACATATGTAAACACAGAAATGAAGTTGTGACTCTCTGCATAACAATAAAAGGACACTTAAGGCAATACAACTTAAATATCTAAAGCAAGCAGGATATAAGTTCTATATACCTCAGAAGAAGAATACACTTCAGTATTAAACCCAATATCCTCACCCTTGTCATTGGTTCCAAACCCTCTAGGTTTTCCAAAATAGATCCCTGTGGAGACCCAAATCAAGATCTTACTGTTTATCATATACTCCTTAATTATATGCGAAAAAACAATCACAAAACAAGATTATGTGCATGCTACGGTTCTTTGTCAACATACAACAATAGTACAAAAGAACTAATAAACAAATTTCTGTCTTTATAGAGAGAATATTCACCTCCAGTAAGCTCTCTCACCACCATGATGTCAACTCCCTCAGCGACCTCTTTCTTTAGAGTGGACGAGTTTACAAGCTAAGAAATATGGAGGGAAATGAAGAGTAACGGTGTTAAAAAAAACCTGTAACCATCATTGTGATCCGTAGAAAGAAAAAAGCATTTTGGGTCAAAAGATCACTCGCTCCAGAATCATGGATATTGCAGCAAATCAAAGCCAAAAAAGCAATTGAATCAGAAAAGATGCAAGATTAAAACACATGAAACATGGTTCTTAGTACCCTTAACAACCATCACTCACAAAATAATCCATCTCAACAAGTTTATTAAAAAAGAAACCAAAACAATAGAATTATGTTGGTCTCTCCTAGCTTGGAAATGTCAAGCTCAATATTTAACCAAATTATGACAGGGATGCCATCACAAACAACTATAGATTGGGAAGGCTGGTTGGGCCAGAGAAGGTCAAACACCACCATCTTTGTCTCCATTTCTTATGGCCTATAGGCATAACATAATACAATGAGACTAAAGCAATAAGATCCTAAATTTTATTTGATCTGTATATCACTTCTACAAATGTATGAACTGAAATTGGATGAACAAATTGGCCAAAAAGTCTACTTTCTATTTCATCACAACGAAGAATTGCCAGGAAACCATTGAAGATAAACTTCTAAATCATAATTCTGCTATCGAACAATGTCTCCCTAGCTAGTGAAAAACCATCATACCTAGATTACTTTGATGTGTAAACTTCTTCAGGATCTTGCCTAAGTTAGCACTAAAATAATTAAAAATGCTCAAACAAATTATAAATTTCAGCTATGTATCGTCTCAATCTCTAAGAGAAGCAAACCAAAATTGAGAAAATTCACAAATTTCACATCAAGTCTTGTCACAAAAAATGAACAAAGATTTGAAAAAATGAATTAAAATTCAGCTCATATAGTACTTGTGGCAACACAGTAGCCGGCCGCAGATTAGCAAAGACTCCAAGCCCAGCCCGCAACTGAAGCAACCCTGTCTCAGGCTTCAAATGCTTCTCATTTGCGTCCCATTTATACCTGAAAAGTTACTTCGAATTTAAAATAATAAAAAAGGAAATAGGAAATCTAACTACAGGTATAACCTCAAGAACATATTTCAATGCAACTCAGGGTTAAAACCAATACAATAAAGGAAGAAAATCCAAACTCAACATCTCAGAGTCTCGAACTTGTGTTTCAAAGCATAAAAATCACTTCAGCACATATTTAAAACAATTTAGATTAAAAAGAGAAAGGAACTAAACATAGAAAGTACTTGCCATGGTTTTATCATGAATAGCCAACCTGACGAATCAAGCTAATTAAATGAAGAAAAATAAAAGAAAGAAAATTAAGCTCAGTTCTAGAGAAATTTTTAAGTTCAGCGAAAATTGCAAGATTTCTGGCCAATATTTGGGTTCCAGACCCAGGCCAAATGTTACTACCAAAAAGAGCTCTTAATTTTAAACTGTCAGCCAATTTTGGTGGAAAGAATTCTAGCGTACACAATTAGCTAAATAGAATAAGTGTGACAATTGGACACAACAACCCCTATTCAACCAAATCAAACTTATTCTAGCTTAGCAATTTCATAAAAGTTGATTAAAAATTGCTGAAACTAGTGCCAAACTAGTAACACTGAATGGCATTATCTAAATAAATTCTCAATCAGAAATTAGAAGCTCTAAACAAATAGATTAATCTCGGCCTCTTTTTTTTTTGTTGGTTTGTTTGTTTTTCTTTCTTTCTTTCACTTGCTTTAAAACAGAAAATGAGTCCGTAAGCCAATTAAAATCCCATAATACAACGCAACATGAAGCAGAATCTCAAATATAACAAATACCAACCCTCCAATGGCTCCCAACAAAACAGCATCAGACTCTTTAGAAGCCGTAAGAGTCGCTTCCGGTAATGGCACCCCAGTTGCATCGAGCGCAGATCCTCCAACTGGCATTTCTCTAAACTTGAACTCAATCCCTACAACGACAAAGAATTAAAACGGTCACTAAAGAGTCTACATAGAAGTAAACGGAATGGAAACCTAAGATTTTTCTCATGATCATGAATGCCATATAGTTAAAAGAAAACATAAATAAAGGAATTGCCTTTATCAGCTAAAAGGCCACAACGAGCTACAGCCCTAAAGAAATTAGTGTCTTGAATAGGGTTAAGAGCTAAAACACTAGAAAGCTCAACATTTTCCTCATGACTATGAATGCCATTTTCCTTCTACTGAAATTATATACAAAGGAATTGTCTTTATTAGTTAAAACCCCACAATAAGAAAAGACGCTAAAGAAATTTATTATCCTAGTTAGGGTTTTGAGCTTTATCGTACCCTCATGAGAAGCGGCGAGAGAGAGTACATCTTTAGCAACAGAGACGACTTCTGGGCCAATTCCATCGCCGGGGAGAAGAGTGATGTTGTAACTCCGGCGAGCGGCGGCGGAGCATCGGAAACTTAGACTTCTCCGCGGAGGAGCGGAACGCGAGGGGTTTAGGGCTAGGGTTTTGAGTGGATGGGGTTTCAACTGTAAAGATGACATTTTTATGCCCCCTCTGAAAGCGGAGAGAAGACGGAGGCTGGAGTTTTCGGGGAGCAGAGTTGCGATTGACTCCAGAATCTGATTATGACGAGTTGTCAGTGACGTGGTATTTAGTATTAGACCCTCAAATCTTTCAGTAATTCCACATCAGTCGCTCAAATCTTTGCAGTTGCTCATAAGCCCCTCAATTCCCACAGATTCTGGCAATTGTGTCCGTCAATGGTCAAAATACCCCTCAGTTAATGTTTCTCCCGAAGTCCCCATGTTGAATTGCAAGGTAGCACAGTCTTTTGATTGAGCGCTTGTATAACATGCATCCGTTCCACATAATATGAGATATTTAAAGATATATGAGCTTCATATAAATTGTAAGTACACAATCCAACAACTTAGCTTTTAATAGGGGTTTTTGCATAGTACCCCTCAAATCTTTCACGTTTGCAAGATTACCTCCTAATTCTCTCACAATGATTTTTTCTACCCTTTCCCTTAACAATTTAGTTTTTTAAATGTGAAATTGTCGCAAAGCTATAGGAGATTTTTTGAAGTTTTAGCATTGCCTTGTTTAAAAGCCAATGCTCTTACGTTTGAGTGGTGGAAGGATCCAGTATGCTAGTTTTGAGGGGTAGTTTTGTAAATATAAAAAATTTGAGAGGTAATCTCGCAAATATTAAAGATTTGAGTGGTATATATGCAGAAATACCCTTTTAATATTGAGTGCATGTACATAATCGAACCATCTGCAGACAACGTCACTAGAAGAGAACTGAAATTTGTGAACAACTACAAAAAGAAGAATATGCATAAAATCCTCTTTAACTCTACAAAAATGATAGTCAATCTTATAAAAATAACTGCAAGCATCACCTAAAATAAACTAATAAATTAATCAAACCCATCTCAAATGGCATAAACCTTCTTCTTGCATTCCACTTTCAGCAGAGTCTCAGCCACCAAAGACCTGCACCTAGCAAATGACTCCCCAACTCCAGACACAGCTTTCTTTATACTCCTCTTGATCCTCTTCCTCTGAACTCTATACTTAACAACACAATACATCATAATCCCTAAAGTCCCTACAAGAATCAAAGCCGCAACGACGACAGTCGACCACGAAAGCCACCAGTGTTCCTGTCCAATGACTACATACGAAAGTGACACAAAGGATACAGAAATGGATATACAACACGCCCACATGAGCTTGTTGACGATGAAGACCATGATTTTTAATGCTTTTGGGTCGATGACGACGAGTGATGTTTGGACCATGACTACTGCAAGGGAGACGAAGAGGGCGATGGAGTCAGAGATGAGGAAGATGACGAAGGCAGCGGTGGTGGAGATGTAGGCTTCTCCGGTGGAATAGTTGTCTTCTCCTGGGCCTGCATACTGTCCTGGTACCTGTGAAAATGAAGGTGTAAGTAGAACGTCCAATCTACTCCGATTGGAAGATGATATTCAGAAGTGCAATGGATGGATGCACATATTTGTTTGTGCCCACCAACCCACAGCCATTCACCCACCCACCCCCACATACATACATTACCCACCCGCCCACCCGCCACGACGGCTACATACATGTAAATATGTGTGTTGTGTTTATACACAAATAGACATACATATGTATGTATGTACATGTATGGGATACTTAGTACGAGTTATCACAACAATTAGAAAACTACGCTGTCAAGTTATAAAAGTGATAAGGTCCACTTGCTTTGATGTCATTGCCAAGCTGGGCAACACCACTGGTCTATATATACACAGAGAGAGGGAGAAAATGCGCGTTTTTTGTGTTTGTACACAAATACATGCACACTTCATATGTATTATGGGATATTGGATATGAGTTGTCACCTTATTTGGCAAGTCGCACTGTCAAGATATAGGAGTGGTAATCTCCACCTGTTCGATGTGACTAGCAAGGTGGGAAACACCACTGGTTTATATATATTATATACATATAGGTTTTTTTTTTTTTTTGGGGGGGGGGGGGGGGGGGGGTCTCACC
>NW_017972834.1:50974-76657 GCF_001876935.1 Asparagus officinalis | reverse complement strand
AGAATTACAACAACTGTTTTTACAAGAACACTCACTTTCACACGAATCTTTATTTTGGTGGACACTCACACAAGAAAGCTACACTTACACACTTCAAGCTTCTCAAGCTACTTCTTGTGCTAATTCGCTTCTAAAGAGTATGACATGAACCCTTTATTCTATACGTTGTAATTAGGGGCTAGGATATGTGTAGAAGAGTTATCCTTAGCCCATAATTACTAAGAAGTTGTTTCTTAGAGAAATCAAATTAACTAGATAACTTGGTATCTTCCTAGAAACTATCATGGTAGATATTTATATTGATGTTATACTAGGTATATAGAAGTCCTTCTAGAAGTTGTTCATAGAATAATCTAATTGGGTGAGGATATTCTGAATACTCCCCCCTCATCACCAACTATTTTCTCTCAAGTTCCAAGCTTTCTTCTTTAAGCTTTCAAAGAATATCTCTTTCTTTAGTTGGCTTGGATGAAGATGTCAGTAGATTTGCGTCTTCAGACTCTGCAATTTGACAGTATTCACAGTTCTCTCTCTTTATTCTCAAGTGTTCTATCAATAAAAGTTTCCTTTGTGTAGAGTGTTGTGTTCTTCAAATTCCATCAATTGCAAGTTCTCTACGTGAATGTTGATGAGAGAGAAATATATAAAGAGAGATTCAATTTCGTTTCTACGGCTGAAAACCTAAAGTCAGGTAGTAGTATCAATTTTTTTTTAAAAAAAACATCACTATAAGTTCAGAATTGCTCTGATATCATGTAAAAGGACATTGTCGTTGCATTAAAGCTCTAAAGCAATGAGGTTTGAGGCTTATAATTCTATACTCTATTAGGTCTGTCACGGTTAGGAAGTTGAGTCTTATCATATATAATAAGAGGTTATATCCTATTGTTGCTCATAATAAATGTAATATAATAACTCAAAATTAGTAATTGAATCGTGTTCAAACTAGGTGAAATTGGTGCTAGGGATAGAGTTGATTTATTTTTGTACGTAAGGTCTTCTATTGTTATTAACCAAGATTTGAAACATATCAGAGGTAGATCGAATGTGAAAACTGAACCTGAAATACTAGATTAGGGTCGACAGTGCATGTTTTCTCGATCAATAAAGAAAGCTAGTTCCTTGAGGATCAATAAAGAAAGCTAGTTCCTTGAGTATGTATATGGAGAGAGAAAGGGAGGGAGAGGGGGAGAGAGAGAGAGAGAGAGAGAGAGAGAGAGAGAGAGATTAGGGTCGACAGTGCATGTTTTCTCGATCAATAAAGAAAGCTAGTTCCTTGAGGATCAATAAAGAAAGCTAGTTCCTTGAGTATGTATATGGAGAGAGAAAGGGAGGGAGAGGGGGAGAGAGAGAGAGAGAGAGAGAGAGAGAGAGAGAGAGACCTGAGAGGAAGGGAAAGGTGATCCAGCCCCCTTCCTTTGAGCCAGTAGTCCCTTGAGGATCTTCAGTTTCATTGTTTCCCATGATCTCCCTAATTTTTTTTTTATTTTTTTTAAGACTTCCTACATAGTAGCTTTGGAGTGCAACCGTATATATACAAGTGGGGGAAATATGGACATAACCCCTCCATTTTTTTTAAATTTCACTTTTTGAGCTTCACTAGCTCCATTATATAGCCCCTCAGAAAAATTTGCTAGTTTAAACACACTTTTTCGATTTTCACCTTTTTCAGTGCTGATTCAAACATTTTAGTCCATAAAATTAACAGTAGTAACAGTATAGCAATTTTAATAATTTGAGGGACTAGTTTCAAAATATGAAAGATTTAAGGAATCAATACCTAAAAACCTAATTAAGTTTAAAATGTACGAGGTAGCTTATGAAATAAAGATAAGAAACTAGAAGGGTAGGAAAATTAATTTTCATAGCCGCAAGCAAAGCCGATTCAAATGCATAGTGACTTGCTGGAAAGATTTCATTATCTTTCCTTTATGGACAAATTTTAAAAATCGACCCATTTATAAAAAAAAAATGTAAAAATCGACTCATTTACAACATATTTATTTGTCAAAATCGATCCAGTTTTAGCCGTCTGGCTGAAATTGGGTAACAAAACTTCACGGGACTTGAAGTCCCATGAAGTTTCGTAAGTTTTTTAGTGAAAATCGACTCAGTTTTAACCAGATGGCTGAAACTGGGTCGATTTTGACAAATATGTTGTAAATAGGTCAAATTTTGCAAAATTTTGCAAAATGGGTAGATTTTCAAAATTTGTCCTTTCTTTATTAAATGTACGAAGAGATCTTCAGTGAGATTCTAATGAAATAAAATATACTAGTTTGGGTTGGCACTTTAACAGAAGAGCTTTGCAAAGGGATATTCTGAAATAATTCATCAATGATTGATAGCCGAGTGGAATATCATGTCACATTCAATAATTATAATGCATGGTAGATTAAGTATATGATTTAAGTTTGCATACTATCTTTTCCTATGCCCAGCAGTTGAATTAGATTTTTGAAATGTGATTACGCATGCTACAATATTAATTATGATTTAAGTTCATATATTATCTTTTTCTTGTTGTGCTCTGATACCAATTGTTGCGCGCCTATGCGAAAGCGTACACACACCGAACGAATCTGTGATCACGGGAGAAGAGAACCAACCATACACGAGCATAATCCAAAACTGAAATACGACAGATCAATCACAAACACAGAGATATACGTGGTTCGGTAATTTGCCTACGTCCACGGGGAGAGGATGGAGAGATTCCACTAAATCAAGGAGAGTACAAAGAGTTACAATCTCACAAAACTCACAAACTAACCCTCAACCAAAGCTCTCAACTTGCTCACAATACCTCCCTCTCACAATGCTCAAAAGTCTCTCTAATCTCTGATTACAACTCTCCTCTTTTTGATTTTATCCTAATCTCTTCTAAGACGTTCCATATATATAGAAAACCTAAAACCAAAACAGACTAGGAATTCTAAAACAAAAAATAAAAAAAATTAGGAATCCTAATAGTCTGTTACCAAAACAGATTAAGAGTCATGTTACCAAAATAGATTAGGAATCCTAATAACCTATTACCAAAACATATTAGGAACCTGCTATCTAACAATTCTCCACCTTGGTGAAGTATTCCCAAAACTGAGCCGACACGAACATGAGCACCAATGCGTCGTCTCACCAAATTCAGTTGCACCAATGTGATTGCCTACATACCCCCTCTCCCAAGGGATTAAGCCGCCCGTAGTTGATCCAAATAGCCGTCAACGGCCTCAACAATCACGAATGTGCAACAAGTTTCGACAATGATCAAACTTATTGATCGGAACCACCTTAGTGAGCATATCCGCCGAATTATCCTTCGTGTGGACCTTCACTATCTTCACATCACCATCTTCAAGAACATCTCGAACGAAGTAATAACGAACGTCAATGTGCTTCATCCTCGCATGAAAAACCTGATTCTTCGCCAAATAGAGTGACAGACCGCTGCGATATACTAAGTTCCTCCAAAAGTCCTCGAAGCCAAATAGCCTCCTTCACAGCCTCTGTTATTGCCATATACTCTGCCTCCGTCGTAGACAAAGTCACCGTAGACTGTAAGGTGCATCTTCAACACACCGGCGCACGGGTCAAAGTGAACACATATCCCGTAGTAGACCGACGCTTATCTAAATCCCCAACATAATCCAAATCAACATAGCCATTAATGCACAACTGTCCATCTATAGTGTTCCGCTCATAAACCAAACCAACATTGAGCGTACCTCGAATATACCTCAAAATCCATCTCACGGCGTCCCAATGACCCACTCCTGGATCGTGTATGTATCTCAAAACCATGCTCACTGCCTGTGACAAATCTGGCCTCGTACATACTATTGCGTACATCAAGCTCCCAACCGTGCTCGCATATGGAGTCTTCAACATTAACTCTCGATCTTTAACTGTCTTCGGTAAGAGGTCAGCTGAAAGCTTCAAATAGGTTCCCAAAGGTACACTAACTGGCTTCGTATCCATGCTGACATGAAATCGTTGTAGAACCTTCTTCAAATAAGCCACCTGTGTTAAATAAATTTTATCATTCTCTTTGTCTCTGCCGATCTGCATCCCCAAAATACGCTTAGCCTCACCCAAATCTTTCATCTCAAACTCCTTTGAAAGCTGTACCATAAACTCATCTATAGAAGACCTGGAAATGGAGGCAACCAACATGTCATCAACATAGAGCAATAAATAGATGTACGCACCTCCTTTCAACTTGCGAAAATATACGTAAGGATCAAACTGGCTCCGAGTGTACGAATGACCAAGCATAAAACCATCGAATCGCCTATATCACTGTCGAGGAGATTACTTCAACCCGTATAGCGATTTCTTCAACCTGCCAACCAGGTTTTTCTTCCCTGCAGCTCGGAATCCCAATGGCCGAGTCATATATATTTCTTCATTAAGATCACAATGAAGAAATATCGTCTTCATATCCAACTGATCTAACTCCAATCCATAATGTGCCACTAAAGCTAGCAAAATCCGAATCGAAGATTGCTTCACCATCGGAAAGAAAACCTAATTATAATCAATACCTTCCTCCTGTGTATAGCCCTTCATAACCAACCTAGCCTTGAACCTCAATGGAGTGCTCTCAATGCCCTCCTTCTTCGTGTATACCCACTTGCAACCAATTGCCTTCCGCCCCTTTGGAAGCTCAACAAGCTCCCATGTATCGTTCTTATGAAGATAGTCCATCTCCTCCTACATAGCCACCTGCCATAAATTATCCTCCAAACTCTGCTCAGTCTCTCTGAATGTAGTAGGCACTAACTCATCGATACTCTTCACCAGAAGTGCATATGCAACTACTGTATCGGTATACCATGCTGGCATCCATATGTCTCTCCTTTGTCTTCGAACCGTAATAAAATCCTGAACCTGAGTCGTCGGTCCTTGATCCTGCACAGCTGTACCCGTATCCTCCTCGTCGTACTCGTCTGACGTCACCTCAGTCGGCACTCTAATGGACACTGTACCATCTGGATAATGTAGAGCTGCATTGATCTTCACCACTTATGATATTTCCTCCGTCGGGTCGCTCTCCACCTGATGAGACCTGAGAAGCTTCAAGATAGAAGCCTCATCGAACGCGACATGTCTACTTAGCATAATCTTCTTATTAACTGGATCCCAAACCTTGTATCCCTTAACACCGTGTTTGAATCCTACAAATATGGTATTTCTAGCTCGAGGTTCTAACTTATCAATCTTCACATGATAGTATGCAGGGCACCCAAATACCTTAAGCTGGTCATAATCGTGTGCTATCTCTCCCGACCATATCTCCATAGGGGTCTTCCCCTCAATCGCAGATGAAGGCAGCCTGTTAATGAGGTGGCTCATATATAGAAATGCCTCAGCCCAAAACATCTTCTCCAAACCACTATGCGCTAACAAACATCGTATCTTCTCCAACAAAGAACGATTTAACCTCTCTGCCACCCTATTCTGCTGCGGTGTATGACTAACTGTGAAGTGTCTCTCTATGCCATCGTCTCGACATAGCTGCTGAAAGGGGTCTGATGTGCACTCACTACCGTTGTCGGATTGCAACGTCTCAATCTTTCTCTCAGTCTGCAGTTCCAACCTCTTCTTCCACTCCACAAATATATCTAGGACTTCACTCTTCTTTGCCATGGTGTACACCCAACAATGTTTAGAATAGTCATCAACAAACACGACGAACCAATATCTACAACCAAGTGATGCAGTCTTGGTGGGACCCCAAACATCTGTGTGCACATAATTCAGGATACCCCTCGTCCTATAAATGGTTGTCCCGAACTTCACCTTCATCTTCTTGCTAAGAACACAGTGCTCACAAAACTCAACTTTTCTACTCTTGGCTCCCTTTAATAGCCCCTGCTTACACAAAGCTTGCAGTGACTTCTCTCCTATGTGTCCTAACCTATAGTGTCAAAATCTACTAATATCCATCTCTAAAATAGCTGAAGTAACCTGGCCAATCATGGTTCTCCCCTTCAGATAATACAAGTTTTGACTACGGACTCCCTTCATCACCACCAAAGATCCCTTAGTAACATTTACTACAGCATCCTCAAAGGTCATATTGAACCCCTTCGCCTTCAAAGCTCCAACTGAGATAAGATTTTTTTCAACTGAGGAACAAATCTCACCTCCTTCAATTCACGAACTACTCCATCGTGCATCTAAATTCTCACAGTACCTATTGTTTTCGTCGAAAGTCACCTTAGTCATTGATTTCATTAAACTTTAAGCGTTACAAATGAATTCAAATAACAAAAGAACAAAAGATTACAACTTTCTTGAAAATAAACGCAAGATCCGTTTATCGGCTCTTGCTTGCGTGGGTTCTTTGCCGGTGCCGGGGTTAATCCGTGGACGACCTCGAATCAGATCCGGTTGCAGAAAATTTGGCAGAGCTTCTACCTCACCAAGGGGGTATTTGCTTGAAGTCCTGGAATCGACAAAGCGATATCAGGGCTCTTCTCGAGATTAAGACAAAGCCTAATCTCAAGGAACGGACGTACGAGCTTCGGATCCTTCGAACGGCTTCTCCTTCGCTCCGAAGTTCGCCGGGATCTCGCTGTCCTTTGCTGAAATTTCGTGCTCCTTCACTCTCCAATCCAGCAGCACCTCGTCCTCTTGATAAAATTCCAGATCCAGAAAATGGAGGCCTTTGGTTCATATTTATAGACCTCAAAATGCGGTTATTTGGATAAGAACAAGGGATTTGGCTCTATCTTTAGTCAACAGCAGCCTAACCACGTTTGAGGATGATCTCAAGTCAGTTAAGAACCCCTGGAACCGATAAACCCTGCAAAAAACCAATTAAAAACCGTCAAAACGTGTTTGGGACATTAGACTGCGCGGCAGAACAATCTGACCCGCGCTCGCGCGGGTATCCGACCCGCGCTTGCGCGGGTCGGAATCATCCGACCCGCGCTTGCGCGGGTCGGATTGATCCGTCCCGCGCTTGCGCGGGTCGGATCATTCCGTCCTGCGCTTAGCGCGGGTTCGCCGACGTTCTCCCTTTTTTTTGGTTTCTTTCTTCCGGGACTTGTTCTCGTTGCGTATTCGTTCGATTTGTTGACTTGTATGCTTCGTCGCGAGACCGATCGTCGAACGCGCGTTGGTTAACATACGCGTGCTGATCGATGCGCGCGGGCTGATTGACGTGCGTGCGTTGACTGGCGCGCACGAGGTGATTTGACGTGCACTCGTTGACTGGCGCGCACGAGTTGGTTGACGTGCGTGCGTTGACCGGCGCGCACGAGATGATTTGATGTGCGCGCTTTGACCGGCGCGCACGAGATGATTTGACGTGCGCGCATTGACCGGCGCACACGAGTTGGTTGACGTGCACGCGTTTGACCGGCGCACACGAGCTGATTGACGTGCGCGCGTTGACTGGCGCGCACGAGCTGATTGACGTGCACGCGTTTGACCGACGCGCACGAGTTGGTTTGACGAATCTTCTTGACTCGCCCATTCATTGCTTCGAGTTTCGTGTGGGCTCTCGTAGACAATTTTAGACGCCTACACCTATCCCACAAATGTCACAGGATTAATAATTTTCCATGACAATAATACCCCCATCGAATCTCTCAAATAATGAAAACCAATCTCGCCTAGGAGTCACATGATAAGTAGCGCCAGAATCAAGCATCTAATCTGATGCATCTAAGTGATTCACCTCCGGAGTAATCAATAGAGAAAAGCTCGAATCATTGGAATCATCACCTTTCGTAATATTCACCTCATTGCCCTTCGGTCCCTTCTTCTTGCTATTCTCATTCTCCTTGATCTTTGAATAGTCTCTCTTCCAATGTCCTTGCTAGCTCCTTGCAGAATGCACATTGGTTCTTTCCTAGCTGATGACAACCTCTTGACTTTGATCTTCCTCTATTACCATATTTTGGATATGAGCTTCTACCTCTCGTCGACAATGCCTCTCCTGAAGTACTAGCGCGGAAAGTCTCTTTGTCATTCCTCCTCAAATCATAGTTTGCCAAAGCATTAGTAACTTTAATATAGCTGATAGAAGACCTCCCATTCAACAAAGTGAGCACGAAAGTATCATACTCCTCATTCGGTAAGGAGCCCAACAAAATAATCGACTTGTACTCATCTGATATATTCTCATCAATATTCGCCAAGTCCGACAACAACTTAGTGTAGTTGTTCACATGAGTCGCTAGTGAGGTGCCTCGGGATATCTGAAATCTGAACAATCTTCACAACAAGTATAAACGGTTCTCAACACTCTTCGTAAGGTACTTATTATTGAGAATTTCCCACATCTTCATTGCAGACGTCACCCCAATCACATAATACTTTAATTCATGTTCCAAACAGGATCTGATTACCCTACAAGTGTTCCTATTCATCTTTTTTCATATCGCCCCTTCATATTTTGGTGGTCTCTCTTGGACCATGATAGTCTTCTCCAAATTCTGAGCATTGAGTGCATCTTGAACGTTGCTCATGCACAAACAAAAGTTGATCTTGCCGTCATACTTCACCATACTAATTTTGTTGTTCTAAAACCAACTTGGACTGTACTGGTCATCTTGCTGCTTTCACCAACTTCTTCACCCATATTCGCAAACTCCAAATTGTAAAGAAAGATTCAAACTTTAAAAGGAATAAGAAATTACCTAATTGAACCCTAGATTGGATTCCAAATAGAACTCCTAACCACACGAGGAAAGTGAGATCTCCAACAAAAACTTCAAATCCTATCTCCACCGAAGCCTAGAACTCTAAGAACCAAGCTTCCACGACGAATCTTCCTCCACCTAAGGCCAAAACCTAGATCTGAAATCTGAGATCTGATACTAATTGTTGTGCTATGATACCAACTGTTGCGCGCCTATGCGGAAGCGTGCATGCACACCGAACGAATCTGTGATCACGGGAGAAGAGAACCAACCACACACGAGCACAATCCAAAACTAAAATACGACAGATCAATCATAAACACATAGATATACGTGGTTCGGCAATTTGACTACGTCCACGGGAAGAGGATGAGGAGATTCCACTAAATTAAGGAGAGTACAAATGGTTACAATCTTACAAAACTCACAAACTAATTTTCAACCAAAGCTCTCAACTTGCTCACAATATCTCCCTCTCACAATGCTTAAAAATCTCTCTAATCTCTGATTACAACTCTCCTCTTTTTGATTTTATCCTAATCTCTTCTAAGACGTTCCATATATATAAAAAACCTAAAACCAAAACAGACTAGGAATTCTAAAACAAAAAAAACAAAAAAAATTAGGAATCCTAATAACCTGACAACCTGTTACCAAAACAGATTAAGAGTCATGTTACCAAAATAGATTAGGAATCTTAACAACCTGTTACCAAAACAGATTAAGAACCTGCTATCCAACATTTCTATGCTAGGTTGTTAGGTTAGAGTCAAGGCCGGCCCTAGCATAAGGCAACTAAGGCCTTTGCCTTGGGCCCCAAGTTGGATAAGGCCCACCCACCCATATATATAATATATGTAACTTAGTTACTTAGGCATAAACCTAACCCTATTTAAAAAGTGAAGATCCAAAGATAAAAAGTGAAGCTAATAGCTTAGCAACTTATGAGATTGAAAATTTTAAATTCTTAATACCTATGAATATTTGGTATGACATATTGTTTGCTGTTAATTCAGTTAGTAAAATCTTACAATCTAAAGATATGCATATTGATATTATCATAGATCAATTAAAGGGTCTTATTGTATATTTAGAAAATTATAGACAAAATGCTTTTATATCTGCTTTGAATTCAACTAAAGAACTTGCTAATGAAATGACGTACAACCTATATTTCGTGAAAAATGTAAAATTCATAGAAAAAAACAATTTGATGAAAATATTGGTAATGAAAAAACATTTAACGCTGAAGAATATTTTCTTATTGAATATTTCTTATACATAGTTGATAAATCGCTTGGCTCAATTGAAAGTAGGTTTGAACAATTTAAAACGTATGAAAAAAATTTTGGTTTTTTGTTTGATTTGAAAAAATTAAAAGCTTTAGATTATATTGAATTGAAAGCATATTATCTTAATCTCGAAAATGCACTAAAACATGATGAACATTTAGATATTAATGGACTTGATTTGTTTTCAGAATTGAGAGTGCTTAGGGAAATTTTAAAAATAGAGATTAATAGTCCAATTGAAGTGTTGAACTATATAAAGTGGTTAGATTCTTTTCTAAATACTTGTATTGCTTATCGTGTACTATTGACTATACTCGTAACAGTTGTTTCCGCTGAAAGAAGTTTTTCAAAATTAAAATTACTAAAATCTTATTTAAGATCGACCATGTTACAAGATATTGAAAATAATATGTAATTTTGCCGTTCAAAATGTAAGAAGAATGAGTTAAATTAAATGTATTATGAATTGTATCACTTAGGCCTCATCCAATATTTCGCCTTGGGCCCCAAAATTCCTAGATACGGCCCTGGTTAGAGTTTTGTAATGTGGTTATGCATGATTGAGAGTTTTATAGAGACTTTACGGAAGATCCAAATCTTCTTCTTAAAAGCTCCACTTGTATAATTCCAATGTGTTCTGTTCTTTACTTTTTAAAACTTCTTTTTAAACAAAGATATTTGGCTATACATGAGTACATTTCTGGGAACAACCCGCATGTGAGCCGATGATTTTTGACCTTAGATGGGTTAGAATGAGGGGCAAAAATGACATTTCATCTAACCCATCAAAGGTTGTTAATCACCCCGCTCATGGGGATGGTTCTGAAAAGAAATGTATTCATCCCTATGATATTTGGGCCTTCCGGTTCGTATGATATTAAGGTGCTTGACTATTCTTATTTTTATTATTTTTGTTTATTTATTTATCGTTCTGATCAAATGAAGTCGAGCATCTTAGTATCATCTTAAAAATTAAAATTGGAAAGCAATGACATGCTGCACAAGAGATTCAAACTCATAAAGGATAAACTTTAAACCTCGAGAAATGACGAGAATATATCATCAGCATAGCAAAGAACAATCCGATAATTTGTTCCTTGTGCATAAAAAACAAAGTAATGACATGCTTCGCAATTTGTATAATTGCTTGTTAAGTAATGACATGCTTCGCAATTTGTATAATTGCTTGTTGATCAGTTACTGTAGGAGTTATTTAGTATGATGCAGTTGTAAATACCACAAGTTTCTTTATCCTATCCTAACTACACAACATTAAAATTATGTGATCTTTATACGAAACTAGTATATTGGCACGCGCAAAATGTACGTACAAATTATACTGGACTTCTATCTATATAGTTCTCGGTTCTACATGCTAATTATGCCATAATTATTTAATGTTTGTCTACAGTATTTCTAGGAGAAAAAACAAGTGCATGACGCATGCGATCAAAATAATAAGAATTTATTAATATAAGCGTTTTTATCTTTTATGCATCTAAAAATTATTGTTATATCCTCTGTTGAGGTTATTAATATTTCAGTATAGTCTCGAATTAATGGATATGACAAGAAAAAGTCATGGTTATAAAATAGGAGTTCGGGCTATCTATAACTTTTGGGTTAATATTGATTTCTAACCTCTATTTAAGGCCTATTAACTCTAGATTGGGCTTTATTACTCCTAATAAATTGTATCAGAGCTAATGTTAAGGTCCAATTTTATTGAGAGAGAGAGAGAGAGAGAGTTATAGTCCAATGTGAAGCCCGAATGTGTTGGGAGAATGAATAAGGTCGAGTTAGACCAAGTCAAATTAACCCACGAGAAGCCTCTAGCTAGGCGTGAGATATAGTTTGGTTAACCTACAAATAAAGTGGTGAAAGTTCAGACCAAGTTAGTAAGAAGATTGAGAGATTGAACTATATTTACAAAAAATTAGGCCTATAGGAGTGATATATGATCTGGTTAGCCCATAAGTAAAGTGGTGAAAGTTCTGACCAAGTTAGTAATAAGACTGAGTGCTTGAACTATACCCACAAATTAAGGAGGAGATGTTGAGATTACGATATGTGATTATAATCTCACATTAGATAAGATAAGTGTTAGAATATATGTTAATATATTTTGTATTAGGCAATTATATTAGCAATCTTGTATATTTGTTAGGAGTATATTTAGTCCCCATAATTGTAGCCTAAGATTACGTAATTGTAGCCTAAGATTAGTCTTGTACTATGTGTATATAAGCCTAATCAAGTGAATGGAATAATGAGGGAATTAACTTCTTTCATGGTATCAGAGCCCTAGGGCACGATTCTCTCCTCTCCTTCCTCATTCTCTCCTCTCCTTCCTCTTCCGCGGTGCCCTAGGTCATCTCCATCTCCATCTCAGAATTCTCATTCATGTCTTCCTCCATGGCTGACTCTAAAAACTCCTTTCACCCGGCCCTTGCTGTGTCAAACATCAAGAACCATATCTCTATTACTCTTGAGATGGAAAACGTCCAGTATTCGACATGGGCGGAACTTTTCAAAATCACCGCTCGTTCTCACCGTGTAATCCACCATATCATCACGCCGGAGAAAGGGACCGTTAAGGCTCCGGAGACTGATGCTGAGAAGGAGTTGTGGTCAACTCTTGATGCTACAGTTCTCTCTTGGATATATGCTACAATATCCAATGATCTTTTGCACACCATTATTGAACCCGATGCGACGGCAATGGAGGCATGGAACCGTCTACGTAACATCTTCCAGGATAACAAAAACTCAAGGGCGGTGGCTCTTGAGCAGGAGTTCTCAACCACAAAAATGGAGGATTTCCCGAATGCCTCTGCGTATTGTCAGCGCCTCAAGGTATTAGCCGATCAATTGAAGAATGTTGGGGCTCCTGTATCAAACAACCGTCTCGTCCTTCAAATGGTTGCAGGTCTCACTGAAGCATACAAGAATATTGGTACGTTACTTCGTCAAAGTAATCCTCTTCCCCCTTTTTATGAAGCACGTTCTAGTCTCTGTCTCGAAGAAAAGGGATTAGCAAATTCGATCTCCACCGCCTCTGCCATGGTTGCTGCTAGGGAAGTAGATGATGCTTCCGATAATTATTCCCATCATAATAATCATAATCGTAATAATGGTGGAAAGAAAGGGAATAATAAAAACTACGGCAACAAAAACCGCGGAGGTGGCCGCGGTGGTGGTGGCGGCAAAGGTGGAAGCAACCGCTCAGGGGGTGGCGGCGGTGGTGGACAGCAGCACTCCGGCCAGCAGGTCCCGCAGTGGTTCCAGGCAGTTGGGCAGCAACAACCTTGGTCTTGGCCGTTCATGCCTTGGGCTATTCCTCCATGTCCCTATCCTACTTCTTCTTGGGCCAGGCCCAATGCACCAAGGCATGCTGGAATTTTAGGATCACGCCCACAACAGCAGCAAGTTTACTCTGCAGCAGTTCAACCAACGCCCACGGATATCGAGGCAGCAATGCACACCCTCGGTCTCACTCCTCCGGATCCGAATTGGTACATGGACACCGGTGCCACTTCCCACATGACTTCCGGGCAAGGTAATCTCACGTCTTACTTTAATTTGAGCAAAAATCGTGGTATAACTGTTGGTAATGGTCATACAATTCCAATTCATGGTTATGGTCACACGAACTTGTCTCCCCCGAACCCTCCCCTATCCTTGAAAAATGTTCTTCATGCTCCTCAAATTATTAAAAACTTAGTTTCAGTGCGGAAATTTACAACTGATAACTCGGTTTCTGTTGAATTTGATCCTTTTGGGTTTTCTGTGAAGGACTTTCAGACGGGGATGCTTCGAATGAGATGTGAGAGCCGGGGTGAGCTTTATCCCATCACCACCACCTCAAATCAAGCCACTTCCCCATCTACTTTTGCGGCTTTATCACCATCATTATGGCATGAACGTTTGGGTCACCCGGGAGCACCTGTTTTTAACTCCCTTAGGCTAAATAAATTTATTGAGTGCAATCAAACTCGTAATTCCCATGTTTGTCACTCTTGTCCTCTTGGAAAACTTGTTAAGTTGCCGTTTGTTTCTTCAAATTCATGCACTATTATGCCATTTGATATTATCCATAGTGATCTTTGGACATCTCCTGTTTTGAGCTCTTCGGGCCACAAATATTATATGTTATTGGTGGATGATTTCTCTAATTATTTGTGGACATTTCCTTTGTCGAAAAAATCACAAGTTTTTTCCACTTTTCTAGCCTATAGAGCTTTCATCCGTACCCAATTTGAACGGGAAATAAAGAACATTCAATGTGATAATGGTAGAGAATTTGATAATGGGCCTTTTTGGGATTTTTGCAAGGTTAATGGTTTATCTTTTCGCTTATCTTGTCCTCATACTTCGTCACAAAATGGAAAAGCCGAAAGAAAAATCCGAACCATTAACAACATCACTCGTACTTTATTAGCTCATGCATCTTTACCTCCTTCGTTTTGGCATCATGCATTGCAAATGGCAACATACCTTCTCAACATTCTTCCAAGTAAACAATTAGCCTATCAATCCCCCCTCCAACTTCTATATCGAAAAGACCCTTCGTATTCACATTTACGAGTTTTTGGTTGTTTATGCTATCCCTTAATTCCTTCCACTACCATAAACAAACTTCAACCTCGTTCCACTCCTTGTGTCTTTTTGGGTTATCCATCTAATCATCGTGGTTACAAATGTTATGATTTATCCTCTCAAAAAATCATCATATGTCGCCATGTATTTTTTGACGAAGCCCATTTCCCGTTTGCTAAAATCCACACTCCACAATCTCATACCTATGATTTCTTGGATGATGGGTTGTCTCCATATGTCATTCACCATTGGGCTTCTCAATATGGCCCAAACACTAAGCCCCTTGCTGCCCCTAATCAGCTCAGTCAGCTCCCCCTTGCTCCTGAGCCCAATTCACCAGGCCCATCATCCCCCTTGCTTGACCAACCTGGCAGCTCTACTGGGCAGCCCACTTCGCCAGGCCCAGCGAGTGGCAGCAGTCCACCGCCAGCTCTTTCCTCTCAGGCCAGTCCTATTCCAGCTCAAAGACCGATTACCCGCAGCCAACGAGGGATCTTTAAACCCAAGAAACAATTTAATCTCAACATAACTGTGAGTAAATCCCCGTTGCCTCGTAACCCCGTGTCGGCCCTTCGTGACCCGAATTGGAAAATGGCTATGAATGATGAATTTAATGCTCTTATTAAAAATAAGACGTGGGAGTTGGTGCCCCGTCCACTTGATGTTAATGTGATTCGTTCAATGTGGATTTTTAGTCATAAAGAAAAATCTGATGGCACTTTTGAGCGGCATAAAGCCCGTCTTGTAGGTGATGGAAAAACTCAACAGGTGGGTGTAGATTGTGGTGACACCTTTAGCCCGGTGGTCAAACCGGCGACGATTCGCACTGTTCTCAGTTTGGCCCTCTCAAAAGCATGGCCCATTCACCAACTTGATGTGAAAAATGCTTTCTTACATGGAGAACTCAAAGAAACTGTGTATATGCATCAACCCGTTGGATATCGGGATCCAGATCGTCCTAATCATGTATGCTTGTTGAAGAAATCTTTGTACGGGCTCAAACAAGCCCCTCGGGCTTGGTACAAGAGATTTACTGACTATGTTTCTTCTCTTGGGTTTTCTCACAGTACTTCTGATCATTCACTCTTCATTTACCGTAAAGGTAATGCTACAGCATACATTCTTCTATATGTGGATGATATTATTTTGACAGCTTCCTCTGAGACTCT
This sequence comes from Asparagus officinalis, assembly GCF_001876935.1. NCBI lineage: Eukaryota > Viridiplantae > Streptophyta > Magnoliopsida > Asparagales > Asparagaceae > Asparagus > Asparagus officinalis. The sequence goes on along the minus strand of NW_017972834.1, from coordinate 60,940 downwards.
TCGCAAGTCTATCATATCTCTTCTTAGCTCAGAATTTGCTATGAAAGACTTAGGGCCATTGAGTTATTTCTTGGGCATCGCTGTAACTCGTCATGCAGGTGGTCTATTCTTATCTCAGAGGAAATATGCAGCAGAGATCATTGATCGGGCCGGCATGTCATCCTGTAAGCCTTCGCCTACTCCGGTTGACACCAAACCGAAGCTCAGTGCTAGTTCTAGCACACCATATGAGGATCCCTCTCATTATCGGAGCCTTGCAGGGGCTCTTCAGTATCTCACATTCACGAGACCCGATATTACTTATGCTGTGCAACAGGTGTGTTTATTCATGCATGACCCGAGGGAGGAACACATGCACGCTCTCAAGCGCATTGTGCGCTACATTCAGGGTACTCTTGATCATGGCTTACATCTATATCCATCTTCTACATCTACTCTCATTTCCTATACTGATGCGGATTGGGGTGGATGTCCGGATACCAGACGATCGACGTCTGGTTATTGTGTGTTTCTTGGTGATAACTTGATCTCTTGGTCCGCCAAACGGCAAGCTACCTTGTCACGTTCGAGTGCGGAAGCGGAATACCGGGGGGTTGCCAATGTGGTTAGCGAGTCTTGTTGGTTACGAAATCTTCTTTTGGAGCTTCATTGTCCTATTCGGAGAGCTACATTGGTGTATTGTGATAATGTTAGTGCGATATATTTATCTGGTAACCCTGTTCAGCATCAACGCACTAAACATATCGAGATGGATATTCACTTTGTCCGCGAAAAGGTTGCTCGGGGCGAAGTTCGTGTCTTACATGTTCCGTCTCGTTATCAGATTGCCGATATCTTTACGAAGGGCCTTCCTTTGGTCCTATTTGAAGATTTTCGGGACAGTCTCAGCGTACGACTACCTCCCGCTTCGACTGCGGGGGTGTGTTAGAATATATGTTAATATATTTTGTATTAGGCAATTATATTAGCAATCTTGTATATTTGTTAGGAGTATATTTAGATGCATGGATTTAAAACAGGAATTAGGGTCAATACCTAGTAACTATATCTTTTTGGTTAAATTGATTCCTTACCTCTCTATTTAAAGCCTATTAACTCTAGATTGGGCCCAATTACTCTTCGACATTCTCATTTTAATAAGAAGGTCATTTTTTCCTTACCCTCACAAAGATTTGCATATGGTATATATAGATATCGAAAATTTGTACACCGTATATAGATGGATATCGAAAAGTATGATCTCTCTTCATTACCACCTAGACCATCATTAATTCTCCAGCAATTTCGAAACCAACAAGGACTCCCTTAACCCATTACTCACTTTGCTTGGGGTTTATAGATTACCTTTACAGCACAATAGCCCAATTAGACACATGCTCTAATTTTCCAAACAAAATTAAAAAACCGGTGGTTTTTTCCGATGGTCCAAAAACGAATATTAATGTTCGTCTGGTACATATTATTAGTTTCGTGACTCATTAACTCCTTAACTTTAGATTTTAGATAAAGTGACCCTTCATAAAACTAGAAAACTTTCTCAGATAAATAAAAGTATTATATAACTATCTTAGGTAGGTGGATCCAAAATTGTCAGTCGGAAATTGTTGTGATGCCAAAAGTCTTGTTGTGACCCGTGATGGTTGCTTAGCTCATGTAATAACTGCGACTTGGTTTAACTCTAGCTACAGTCTTAGCACAACCCTTCATCATGTATTTGTCATGTTGCCCAAAATTATATAGCAATTTATTGCACATTTATTAAGGCTTACTTACAAGTAATTATGTTGACTTTGTCATTATTCACAACGTGTGGAATTTTCTTTAGAAAATAAACCAATATTGTTTTAAGCATCTCTTTGGTTCACAGCGAAAAATGAAACCTTTAAAACATAATGGATATTCCCCTAAAATAATAATAATGGTGATGATGATGATGGATAACCTCATAAATATGGTCCTTAGTTGTTGTTCTTTCTCCCTGTAAGTTATGAGATTGACGATCATCTAGGTAATTCTATAATATCTTTTAGATTGCCCCGTGGAAACTAGTGTTGTGTTTGCAAAGGCTCTTTAATGGGAAAAATTCTTGAATGCTTTATGAGCATTATATCATACCAATAGAAAAATGCTACGTGACACAAATTACTTGTAAATAAGAATATGATAGAATTAAATAATTATTTCTTGTACGTGCTGCACATCCTCCTCCTAGTGGTGTGGTGTATGCTCATGGAACATCTAAGAATTTCTCAACTAACTATTTTTACTTCACTTCAAATTAATTTAAAAAGATTAATCCTTTTTGTTGAGTTATGACTTCAAAGTTAAATGTGTTCAATTAACTATTCCTTCCATACGGGACTAATTCTCATTTTACTTTCCAAACTAATACATGAACTTAGCAATGCAATCCTAACTAATCTCCATCTTGGCTCAGATTCGATCAAGTCGAGTCCATTGCATATATACGTCTAATAGAGATAATGTCTTGGAGAAGAACATAGTCAAACTTGAGTCATGGTGTGTCCAAATTGTAGAAACTTTAGATGCTCTAAGCGGAATTGCAGGAAACGTTTTCCTAACATCTAAACGAAGGATCTATTGCATAAATCAATTGGATTAAGAAAAAGGAAAAACGATTACCTCTTGATGCGTGTTCAAAGCCTTCTCTAATGGAGAGATTAAGAGTCTCACTTGAAAACTCCTCTAGTTGATCCACCCGAGCAAAGATCTGGATCCTTAGAAATCAACTGCTAGGTTGAAGATGAAAGGTTTTTTGGGAGAGAAAGTAGTAACACTTTCACGTATATAGAGAAAGTGGAATTGGATTGGATTTTCTAAAAGAAAAACCACTCTTATTTATAATCCACAAATTAAAGTCATATTTAATTCTATAATTAAATATAATCCACTAATTAAAGTCATATTTAATTCTATAATTAAATATTATCTTTTATAACATTTATAAATAAATTTATCCTTTATTTAACAATAACTCCTTATTATTAATAAACTCTATTTTGAAGTTATATCTTATATAACTTTATATTATATACTTTATATAATAATTCTCCCAATATATCCAGTCCATAAACTCTTAGGGTGTGACCTCGTAGGACCCAATTATAATAGCAATGAACTTTATAACATAAAGTCCATAAATCATAGTTGGCTTCTAGCAAAGCACTATGACTACCTAAAATAACCGGATTGTAAATCTCCATTAAATGTCTCATTCCATAATTAGTAATTGCACATTCGATTAAAGGACACAATTCCTTCAATCTCCCACTTGTCCTTGAAACAAGTGTGCAATGTTAAAATTCCTTTGTCACTTAATGTCTTATTTGACTATATGATGAAACTCATCTTTATCGCCAAATATGTTTCTTGAACTCTTGAGATCGAACTGTCAGTACAAATGATTACTAATAATCCATCTGAGCATGGCCATGCGTTTTTCACAGTTCTCACTCTTCAAGTGGCCGAGACACCGTTCCTTTCCAAATGTATCATGGTATACATGGAATAGGAGGACATATTCAATCTTGTAAGACTATATCTCCCACTCAACTTTTGGCAATCCCAATCACTACTTTTATAACCGCATGTTACGGTCAGCGTTTAGCAGCGTCAAAGACATACCAGCAGTCAAATGATGACTATATCATACTCATGTCTAAGGAACTCACTAATCATGAATAATCCTAGAACTCTGCAGAAAGAACCCGAAGAGTTCTATGATAGGTCTGTCCGATATGTATCACTATACATACCTATGTAATCGATTAGACATCTCCATGTCCCTATAACAGATGAAACCCGGTGTTATCAATCAATCTCACAATATGGTCTTGAATTAAGTCATTTGTATCCTAGTTAATGACTCAGACCATGAACAACTAATAATTTTATAATATCAGTTCACTTAATGGGGTTTCATTTACCAAAACAGTTTTGATGAGCTCATTTGATAATTATTAAATTATTCGGATACTTTATCTAATCCCAAGCAGTGATTAAATAATAACATGATACTCATATATATAAATCAAGCATAAATGTCTGTAATAACGAAAATATTTCAAAATATTTCTCCAATGTGTCTGAGCCCTTTGGCCCGAGTGTGACTATCATGCTTGGGCCTAGGCAAGGGCTTGGTCAAAGGATCTGCAATGTTGTCGTCAGTGTGCACTTTGCACATCCTCACGTCTCCTCTATCAACATAGTGTCTGATCAAGTGGTACTTTCGTTGGACGTGTCTAGATCTGGAGCTAGAGCTAGGTTCCTTGGCTTGAGCAATGGCGCCATTGTTGTCACAATAGACGTCAATTGCTCTAGAAGTGCTAGGAACAACACCGAGCTCAGCTATTACCTGTCTAATCCATACCGCCTCCTTAGCTGCTTCACTAGCAGCAATGTACTCTGCTTCCGTTGTAGAATCTGCTATTGTCCCTTGCTTTGAGCTCTTCCAACTGACGGCTCCTCCATTCAGAATGAAGACATATCCAGACTGAGATTCAAAATCATCTTTATCTGTCTGGAAACTCGCATCAGTGTAGCCCTTGACGATCAGCTCGTCATCACCTCCATACACTAAGGCATTATCCTTAGTTCTTCTCAAGTACTTTAGAATGTTCTTGGTTGCACACTAATGTGCTTCTCCAGGGTTTGATTGGTATCTGCTGCACATACTCAAAGCATGTGCAACATCTGGGCGAGTACAAGTCATAGCATACATGATGGATCCTATGGCTGAGGCATAGGGAATCCTACTCATTTTCTCAATTTCACCTGGTGTTTTAGGACACTGGCTTTTACCGAGACGTAAGCCATGTTGCATAGAAAGGAATCCTTTCTTAGAATTCACCATATTAAATCTAGCAAGGACCTTATCTATATAAGTTCCTTGACTTAGACCAATAAGCCTCTTAGACCTATCTCTATAGATCTTAATGCCTAATATGTACTCTGCCTCTCCTAGATCCTTCATTGAGAAATACTTCTTAAGCCATTCCTTGACTGTCTCCAGCATAGGAATATCATTTCCAATGAGTAATATGTCATCCACATATAGAACCAGGAAAGCCACTTTGCTCCCACTAAACTTCTTGTAAACACATGGCTCTTCTTCGCATCTGATGAAATCAAACTTTTTGACCACTTCATCAAAACGAAGATTCCAACTCCTGGATGCTTGCTTAAGTCCATAGATAGACTTCTTAAGCTTGCATACTTTCCTAGGATTCTCTGGATCCTCAAAACCTTCTGGTTGCATCATGTATACATTTTCTTCTAAATATCCATTTAGAAAAGCGGTCTTGACATCCATTTGCCATATCTCATAATCATAATAAGCGGCAATTGCTAGGATTATCCTAATGGACCTGATCATAACAACCGGTGAGAACGTTTCATCATAGTCAATACCATGAACTTGTCTAAATCCTTTGGCAACTAATCTTGCCTTGTAGACAGAAACATTTCCATCCTTGTCTGTCTTGATCTTGAAGACCCATTTGCATCCAATGGGTTTTACCCCATCAGGCAAATCTATCAAGTCCCATACTTGATTCTTAGACATGGAGTCCATTTCGGATTTCAAATCCTTTGGCAACTAATCTTGCCTTGTAGACAGAAACATTTCCATCCTTGTCTGTCTTGATCTTGAAGACCCATTTGCATCCAATGGGTTTTACCCCATCAGGCAAATCTATCAAGTCCCATACTTGATTCTCAGACATGGAGTCCATTTCGGATTTCATGGCTTCAAGCCATTTTTCGGAGTCGGGGTTCGCCATTGCTTGTTTATAGGTAGCAGGCTCATCATTCTCTAAAAGTAGAACGTCAATGCTAGCATTCAAGACGAAATCCTCATATCGTCTAGGTTGCCGCCTTGGCCTGTTTGATCTCCAAAGTGGTCCAACAGCTGGAGAGACTTTAGCAGGAGGATTGACCACATCAGTATGTGGGACCTCGGGTGCTTCATCTACCTGAGGAATTGCATCTTGAATATGGGTGGTTTCCCTTTGAGAAGGTACGCCTCCAAAATCAAGTTCCTCTGTGACATCTTCTATGTCCTCATGCTGTAGGGTTTGTTGCTCAGGTTGAATCTCATCAAGCTGAACATTTCTCCCACTTGACTTCTTGGAAAAGAAATCCTTTTCCAAAAAGACACTATCCCGAGCAACAAACACCTTGTTCTCAACGGGATTGTAGAAATAATAACCCCTCGTTTCCTTGGGGTAACCTATAAAGAAGCATTTGTCTGATTTGGGTGCGAGCTTATCAGATAGTAAACGCTTTACATAAGCCTCGCATCCCCAAACCTTCAGAAATGACAAGCTGGGAGGCTTCCCAAACCATATCTCATGTGGTGTCTTGTCAACTGATCGGGACGGAGTCCTGTTTAGTGTGAACGCAGCGGTAGTGAGGGCATAACCCCAAAAGGATGTAGGAAGATCAGCAAAACTCATCATTGAGCGGACCATGTCTAACAATGTCCTGTTTCTCCTCTCAGACACACCATTCAGTTGTGGTGTACCTGGTGGAGTCAGTTGTGTTAGAATACCACAACTCCTCAAATGATGGTCGAATTCTTGGCTCAGATATTCACCCCCTCGATCTGATCGAAGTGCCTTTATCTTCTTGCCTGTTTGTGTCTCAACTTCATGCTGAAATTCTTTGAACTTTTCAAAAGACTCAGATTTATGTTTCATTAGGTAGATATACCCGTATCTACTAAAATCATCAGTAAATGTAATGAAGTATCGATAGCCTCTCCTAGCTTCTATGCTCATAGGTCCACACACATCGGTATGTATGAGAGCTAAGAGCTCAGTAGTCCTTTCACTTGTACCTTTGAAAGGTGACCTTGTCATCTTACCCATTAGACATGATTCACATGTTTCAAATGATTCTAAATCAAATGACTTTAGGCTACCAACTGTTTGGAGTTCCTTCATGCGTTTAATGCTAATGTGGCCTAGGCGACAATGCCATAGATTGGCTTCACTTATGTCATTCGACTTTTGCCGTTTTGTATCAACGTTATAAACTTCAGATTTGAGATCCAATATGTATAATCCACTATTATTCATATGGACTTGAGCATAAAAGATGTCATTCTTAAAAATAGAAAAACAATCCTTAATGACAAAATTATAACCCTCAAGGTTCAAAACTGAAATTGAAATCAAATTCTTAGTAATAGAAGGAACAAAATAACAATTATAAAGTTCTAAAACCAAGCCAGAAGGTAGCGGTAGACTATAATCTCCAATGGCAAGTGCAGCAACTCTTGCTCCATTTCCAACGCGAAGATCTATCTCACCCTTCTGCAACCGTCTCCTATTTCGTAGTCCTTGAAGCAGAGGCACCCCTCTTCTTATCTTCCAGATATTTGGGGCAGTTTCTCTTCCAGTGCCCCTTAGCCTTGTAGTAGAAGCAGTCATGCTCAGCAGCCACCTTTATTTTAGGTGTGTTTCCCTTTGGTGGAACAACTGTCTTGCCCTTCCCTTGAGACTGTTGCTTCTTCTGTGGCCCTTAATTTCTTAAACCATTTCCCTTTGTTGACCATAAGAACATCCTTCCTAGGTTCAACTAAGACATTTTGCTCAATAGTTTTGAGCATAGCATGCAGCTCATTGAGGGTCTTACCCATGGCTCCCATGTGATACATCTGCCTGAAATTAGCAAATCCATCATGTAAGGAATACAGGATTATATCTGTAGCCATCTCAATATTGTAGGGGTTCCCAAGTCGAGCCATCCTGTCAAACAGGCCTATCATGTGGAAAACATGTGGCCCCACTGGTTTCCCCTTTTCGAGCTTGCTTTGCAATATGGACTTAAGGGTCTCATACCTCTCAATCCTGGCCTGCTCCTTAAAGAGATCTCTAAGATTTCTCATAATTGTATAGGCATCCTGACCCTCAAACCTCTGTTGAAGACCAGGTTCCATGGCAGCCAGCATGAGGCAAGTAACATTCCTTGACCTCTGGCATATTGTTTTGTGACGTGCCTTATCCTCATCAGATGAGTTGACAATCAGCTCTGAGATGGGTGTTTCTAGGACATCCTCTTGGTTCTCAGACCTGAGAATAATTCTCAGATTTCGTTCCCAATCAAGAAAATTGGTGTCGTTCAACTTGTTTTTCTCAACAATTGAGCGGAGCGTGAATTTGAGGTGTTCAGTAGACATAGTAACTACAAAACAGAAATTAAAATATGCTTCAGTAGACATAGTAACTACAAAACAGAAATTGAAATATGCAGATAAATTATGCTTGAAATGCAAAAAACTTTATTTTAGACATGTTCTAAATAACAAGTTATTGCATATTCTACTCAATATAATATTGTCCCTTGTGAGTAAAATAATTCCAAGATCCTATCTTAGATGAAACTTGAGCGTACTAAGGCACTTCCCCAAATCTCATGTAATCAAGGTAAGTAAATGCTTTACTAATTATAACACTTTATAATTCTTGGTTGATGGCCACATCATATGTTAACTCATCCTTATGCCTCAAGATCTAAAACTAAGTCTTTTGGCCTCTTGTTGAGTATAACCATATCAAGGTAGCATGCCCCTATTAGACATACCCGCACTATCCCAAGGTCAAGGAAGGACACCTCGCTAGGGCGAAAACTATCCAACGAATTCCAATGGCCTCATGGTTATGACATGGAAAGGCATAATCTCAATATTCTTTTAAGGGACTTTTAGCATGTAATGGTTGTCTATATATAAGCGAACTAAATAATATAAATAAACAAGCATTCATGCAAGGCAAGAGATAATAAAAACATTCACATAATGCAATAATAAAAAATAATGAGAAATTTCACTTTACGCCTTCTTTTTTCTTTTTCTTTTTCTGTATGTAGTCTTCATGGTATCTACCTCCTTCATAAACTGATTACCTAACCCTGCTAGCTTCCCAACTGTAATACCTACATTATATATACAATTTTTCGAAAATGGTATTACCTTAAGTGATGCTGAACTTATTACACTTGAGGAAATTATGGATGCAAGATTTTGTGGATTTGTCAAAAAATTACTTTGGACCACATTTTACATGTATTGCATTTAGCTGTTTTTTTCTGTGGCTTCATGTGTAGAAACTTTAGATGCTCTAAGCGGAATTGCAGGAAACGTTTTCCTAACATCTAAACAAAGGATCTATTGCATAAATCAATTGGATTAAGAATTAGGAAAAACGATTACCTCTTGATGCGTGTTCAAAGCCTCCTCTAATGGAGAGATTAAGAGTCTCACTTGAAAACTCCTCTAGTTGATCCACCCGAGCAAAGATCTGGATCCTTAGAAATCAACTGCTAGGTTGAAGATGAAAGGTTTTTGGGAGAGAAAGTAGTAACACTTTCACGTATATAGAGAAAGTGGAATTGTATTGGATTTTCTAAAAGAAAAACCACTCTTATTTATAATCCACAAATTAAAGTCATATTTAATTCTATAATTAAATATAATCCACTAATTAAAGTCATATTTAATTCTATAATTAAATATTATCTTTTATAACATTTATAAATAAATTTATCCTTTATTTAACAATAACTCCTTATTATTAATAAACTCTATTTTGAAGTTATATCTTATATAACTTTATATTATATACTTTATATAATAATTCTCCCAATATATCCAGTCCATAAACTCTTAGGGTGTGACCTCGTAGGACCCAATTATAATAGCAATAAACTTTATAACATAAAGTCCATAAATCATAGTTGGCTTCTAGCAAAGCACTATGATTATCTAAAATAACCGGATTGTAAATCTCCATTAAATGTCCCATCCATAATTAGTAATTGCACATTCGATTAAAGGACACAATTCCTTCACAAATGTGACGGCATGTGCTGCTAAACAAACTCTAATATGTGTTGGTTCAAGTTATACCGCTGCAATAGCGGGATTCATGTGTGCCGGTTTTT
>NW_017972834.1:6759-50954 GCF_001876935.1 Asparagus officinalis | reverse complement strand
TGACTGAATGTGTGCCGGTTTGAGCCCTAACATATGCTAATGAGGTCTCGAAGCAAACAAAGCATCTAAACAAATTCATCGAACTATTAGTTCTGATATGGATAAATTGAGCTGTACGGACTAGACAATCTATTAAGATCAAAACTACTCAAAAAAAATTAATTGAATAATGAGCTAAAGGCTATTTAACTAATTAATTATTCATCTAATAATATTGGGCTCAATCTCATCTTATGTCTCTTTTAGATCAAACCTGATCATTTTCGAATTAAATAGATGTGAATCAATCTTATCAACGAAGCATTGGAGGACTGGCTTCCACCATTTGCACTAGGCTAAAGATACTTTAACGAGAGAATTAAGTTTCAAGTTACTCAATTAATCTAACAAATCATGGCAAGAAGCTTCTAATGCACCTTCTCACGTACTATTGTCCAACCCATTTACCTTCCCCTCTCTTCATCAAGAAAACTTGGTCACACTCATGGCAATTCTTCAAGCGTCCTTCAAATTCTTCCTCCTTGTCTCCTTCGTAGAATCCATTGCTTTTGCAGAGCTTACACCGGACTTCTATGATGAAGTTTGCCCGGAGGCTTTGGACGTTATCAAGGAGATCGTCGAGGAAGCAATCGCCGCTGAGCCAAGGATGGGAGCATCCTTGTTGAGGCTACATTTTCATGATTGCTTTGTAAATGTGAGATTGTTCATCCTTGGTCTATGAAAATCGTATTTCTGACGGAAATTTTCATCTTGAGTGTACTTTTTAGTTAATTTGCTTGCATCGTAGCACTTGTTTATGTGATTTATGTTTGCAGGGCTGTGATGGATCGATTCTGTTGGACGACACTCCGACTTTCACGGGGGAGAAGACTGCGGGCCCCAATAATAACTCTGTTAGGGGTTATGATGTGATTGATCAAATCAAAATGGAGGTTAATACATTTTGCTTGGGGAACGTGGTTTCTTGTGCTGATATTGTAGCCGTTGCTGCTCGGGACTCTGTTTTTGCAGTGAGTCGCTATGCTTTAGCCTAATCGTAATAATAATTAATTAATCAGATGTAATTAAATAATTCGGTATAATGACTGAGTATAATGACTAGGTTGGAAATAGAAAGAATATTTATAAAATAGTTTCACACGTGTCTGTGGTTTGTTCAGATTTGAAAGATGATTTAGGAGAATTGGGTGTTCTCTGATACTTTTTTTTTTTGACGATAAAAACAAGGGATGTACCCTGTTCATTAAATAAAATAAAAGTAGCAAGTATATGTACAAAAAGAAGGATACGAACTGTATCCTTAAATGAAAATTAGTAGATAGAAAAATAGAATTTCCCAGACTAGGGATGTATAACCTTCTTCTCCTAGATATCCATGAAGATGAAGAGAGGTCCTTGACGTCATTCACCGTTGACATAGATATAAAGGAGAACCAAAGCCGACCATACATATAGTATTAGGAAATTAAATTTTCTATAAACTAATTAGAAAAAACCAAAAAGTCTGACTACAAAAGTATTATGAATTATGAAACAACTACTTCCAAATCATGAATACTCGAATTAAGCATGAATACTCGCATGATCTTATTCATTAAATTATCAAGTTTTTATTCACCCACTTATGTTACTAATATTTGGTCTTCCTGATCGATGTCTTTCTCAATGTTTAACCATTTTTCTCTTTTATCTCAAGGCATTATTCTCTAACTTATTTTGAGTCAGATTTTATTTATTAATTTACATAATCATTGTCAAGTAATAATTCAATAAGTTAGACATTTAATAAAAATTTTCATATTATTCAATTTACATTAATAAATCAAATAAATCGAGTCTAGGTATCCGAAGAATATAATTCAAAGATAATTTCACATACAGGTTCAAATTGAAAAAAAAAACAGATTAATTTATAACTCAAATTCGAAGATTTTAAACTAACACAAATATTGCAGCTAGGAGGACCATACTACCAAGTCCTCCTCGGCCGCCGAGACTCCACCACCGCGGGGGTATTACAGTAATTTGGTCCAGATGAGGGGGCTGCTGCATGCTGACCAGGAGCTGTTCAAGGGTGACGGAGGGGACGTGGAGGATTTGGTGCAATTCTATAGTGAAAATGTTGATGAGTTTTGGGGTGATTTTGGTGACGCTATGATTAGGATGGGGAATTTGAGTCCCTTGATGGGTGAGGATGGAGTGATTAGAGAGAATTGCAGGTTGACAAGTTAGTTAATTAGACAAAAAAAAAATGATGGGGCGTTTTAATTTCTTGGTTAGTGGGAGATTAATTAATGTTACGTGTTTGGTTAGTTGCTTGTAATTGCATGGAGAATTTGTTTATTTTTGGTCCTTGGTGTAATTGCATGGGACATATGCCTACTTTTGGATTAGGGTAAAACATGAGAATTTAAGATTTTTTTTTTCCTTTTGTGCAAATATAAAATTTATATAGTCATTGAGTTATTGAAATTTCTAAGCTCAAGTCTAACTCAAAAGTATGATTTATGAGAGGTCTATTTTAAGTGTGCTTCTCGTGGCAAAATATATATGTTATAGAACCTCAAGTTAGACATTGCAGTATTCAGCCAGAATAATGTTATTCAAGGAGGGAAACATTAAGGAGCATCTCCAACAGCTTTCCCATTTCTCAATTTTGGAGAATTTAGTTAGGTTTTTGGCCCAACAGATTCCCCATCTCATTCCCCAAAATAGTATGGAGGAGAAAAAATGGGGAAGCTTCCCCAAATCTGCAGCATTCTGCAAATTTTTGGAGGAAAAAATAGATTCTTCAAAATGGGGAAGCTATTGGAGTTGGTGTAAAAATTAGTTGGAGAATATGACTTTTGCTTTTCTATTTTGAAGAAAATTATGGAGAAGCTGTTGGAGATGCTCTAAGAAATTTTAGTACCATCTACGATTAAGGAGAAAACAGAAAAAAGAAAAAAAAAGGAGGTATTTAGCAATCGAGCGTGGCTCTAAAAAACGTTTAATTTGAACACTTTGGGCTTGAAAGGGATCCAGTACAAGAGGCCCAGTTAAAGCGTACTTCGCAGCCCACGATCTCTACCCGATTAGTTTGACAGAAAACGCACGAAAATGAAAAGCACTAAAAAAACACTTTGAAGCATGAATTTGAGGGTCCATTCTTTCCCTTTGGAAACCACCTGAATAGAGTTATTTACGCTAGCTATCTTATATTTCTAATTTATACATAAACCACCTACAAAATTAGTTTTCGTTTCCCATAAACAACCCGATCCCACGTTCTTTCTAAAATTTCTCTTAGATTCCAATAATGCCCTCAACTTTTAGACATTGATGTGGTTAGATACACGTGAAAATAGGTGAAGACATTGTTGGGATTTCAGATAAATTTTAGCAGCAAAATGAGATCATGTGGTTGTTGAAATGAGAACTAGCTTTATAGATGGTTTAGGTATAAATTAGGAATATAAAGTGGTTTGTGTAAAATAACTCTAAATATAAGGTGGTTTTAAGACAAAACCCTGAATTTTACATTGAAGTTCATGGTTAAATAACAGCAGAATTTAAAATTAGCTTATATGAAATTTGACTAGGAAAACAGGGATCAATTAAGACACGTGATATCAAGTAGTAGTCCACCGTTTGAAATAAAGGAAGGATTTTATTTTTTTACCTAAAAACAAATATTAGCAATAAAAGGCAGAAAGTTACTTAAAAAATAAGGATAGATCCCCCGAATATCATCCCAGCAGCATGTTAAGTAGCGGGTTCGGCACTTGAATAGTCCCACATCGGAAACAAACAACATATTAATACTGTTAAAGTAGCGTGCCGCGACGACACATGTCGAGCAGTGAGGATTTCTTGTGTAAATAGTGATAGAGTGGCTCCATCACGTATGTCTGATCTTCGGACGAGATCTACACATCTGAGCTCACATTTTTTGCTAATATTTATGCGAAGTATCTTTTGTCACTATAATCTATCGAAGAATAATACGGGTTTCATCATCTAACTTGTAAGCCCCACATTAAATTGTGGGTTGTCTCTGAACGTTGCCCTTTCTCGCATTTTGGATAAAACTAGTATAGTGCACGTGTGTTGCACGTGGACATATTAGTTTTATTTTCTAATACTTTACACAATTTATTATTTAATTAATGGAAGAGTTTCATATTGAATGTAATTATAACAACATTTGAATACTTATTTGTAATTTTCTTACAATTTAGATCATATACTTCTTTTAATCTTCTTAAGATTTAAGTTTTGAACAATATAGGGGTTTATTTGTAAAAACTATGAAGTTTTAGTATTTTTCTATAAATATATGAAATTTCAATGGTCTTTGTGAAAATTATGAAGATCCATGATTGTTTGTGAAAAAATTCAGGGTTATTTTGTAAACATTGGCAAATCATGGAATACTCAAAAGATACAATTTTTTTAATCTTAATAATGAATGACATTTAATAACTACTGGTAGTTTTATGTGCAAATTTAGAATATAGTTTTAACAATAGGGAGATTATTATATACTTATTATATAAAAAATTTACCCAAAAGACAAAAATTCTAAGTTTGTTCTTTACTTTTATGTTAAGTGTGTCGTACTATTCCAGTTTATATTAATTATCTTTATTTTTGCTAATCCATTATAACAAAATAAAATTCTCACTTTCCCAGTTTATATTAATTATCTTTATTTTTGCTAATCCATTATAACAAAATAAAATTCTCACTTTCACATTCTCTCTCTTCTATTATCATATAATTAGTATAATCCATTATAACAAAATAAAATTCTCACTTTCACATTCTCTCTCTTCTATTATCATATAATTAGTAACGTGCTACAAAAAATATATCTACTAAGTTCATGGATAATACAATATTTCTCTTAAATCACAATTAAGTACATAGTAATAATTATAGAAATAGGAAAAAAAATTCATTAACCCCCCTCCCCCCAAATTAGACCTCAAACTTTAGCCTCAATCCGAATTCTCCACATTTCCTTGTATCAATCGTATCCTCAATCCGTATATAGCCGTCAGTCTAACAATCACATCAGTATAAAGTATAATCCGAGTAAAGCTCAGTACTTCGTCAGCATAACTTCAATCATCTTCACCCCCTTGTCGTTATCTCTTCTGAAGGGATAATGTTTTCACTGGCGAGCTTGTATCATCCATGTTTTCACTGGCGAGCTTGTATCATCCAAATAATATCATAGTAAAGCCATAGGGTGAGTATGAGATGATGTTAGGGTTGTAAGAGGTGAGTGTAAATCTAAATCATCAAATGAGTGAATTTATATAGGTTGCAAGTAAGGGCTATTATGATAAATAAAAAAACAGGCTCTTTGGATTCCGTAACAGTCAGATGTAATTGCCACTTAAATAAAAACTATAATTAAAAATGTAACTCTCATTTTAAGTATGCATGAATGCATGAACTAATGGCATTTTAAGTTGACAATTTGTTTGCAAATTGAAACGTATATTATTAGTTTGTCATATGTGCGTTTTAAGTGGAGGGGTTACAAAAAATAGAAGTTAATATTAGTGGACAATTAATAGGAGAGTTATATCATTATTAAGAATGTAAGCATGTAAGCATTTTAAGTTGACACTTTGTTTGCAAATTAAAACGTATATTATTAGTTTGTCATATGTGTGTGCATTCAATTCTCAGCTATTATGTCAAATACAACTTACAATCTTAAAAAAAATTTATGATAACATTAATATTGGATTAGTGGAGGGGTTACAATTTATAAAAAATAGAAGTTAATATTAGTGGACAATTAATAGGAGAGTTATGTCATTATTAAGAATGTATGCATGTATATGTATGTGTTTATATGTATGTAAATTTTTTATGATAATATTAATATTGGATTAGTGGAGGGGTTACAAAAAAATATAAGTTAATATTAGTGGACAATTAATAGGAGAGTTATGCCCTTATTAAGAACGTATGCATGTATATGTATGTATTTATATGTATGCAAGTATGTGTTTTATGGATGCATGTATGTGGTTTGAAGGGCATTTTTGAAAGAAATGTTTTAACATACCAACACACTTTTATAATAGTATTAGATATTAGATTATGACTTTTAAAATAAAATTATTTGAGAGTTATGAGTATGCATTTAATTGGGGGTTATGCTAGTATACCATACGTGCGTTGCACGTGATGCATATTAAGAAACTACATGAGTTTAAATATTTGTACACCAAGTAATTTTTTACTCACCAAATTATGAACCCCACATAACTATTTAAAATCTTCTTTGATAAAATTCAAAATTAACAAATGTCTGAATAAAATAACAAATACAAAGAAAAATGAAAGAAGAACATTAATTTTCTATTAAAAACTTAAAACATTAACACTACAGACTTAACGTCAAAGTTAAATGATACCACCACTTGACAAAAACATGCAAGTAATAGATGACTGCAAAAATCAATGAACCTCACATGACAAAAGCATGCAAGTAACATCGAATCAAATTAGCTGTATATTCTTTACTATAAAAATAGGAAATTCTTTTTGGAAAAGTGATCAATAAAGCTAATGCCAACTTGCATGTTGATGGCTTCCCAATTTAAAAAAAGAGCAAATTACCAGAAAAACTTTCATTGTTACATAGGATATGTTTGATTCATAATAATACTTTAAACAAACAAACACTATTTAAAATGTATTTATTAAAATCAACACAGGTGCAATATCCTCGACATAATAGTTTAAATAAACATAATTAAGTGTATTCATCATAATGCTATAAATGATGTATCACTTCTCACTTTCTATTTTAATATTTTTACTATTCATGAACTTTCTTTTGTTCATATCTTTTTTCAGGCTTGTCATACTCTTTCGCTTCAGTGAAATGTCCTTTGAATCTTCATCTCCATCACATTCTATTGGTTCGAAATTTGGGCTGCATATTTCTTGAGCGGTTATTCTTCCTTCAATTCTTTTCTCTTCATCTTTCCTGTTCATTTTTACCAAGAAAATATATTCTTTGTCGCAACAGCTCATCATTTTCTGGTACATAAGTGATAAGTGCTTCTGCATTATATTTATGGTCATTTTTTCTATTTTACTAATTTACTAATTTTATGGAAAAAAAGCTTTTATATATTTGAAATAAATAATGTTATATTACCTTTCCTTCTTCATCAAATGAATCTACATATTCTTCAGCTGAACAACCAATTAGAAACCGAGCTTCATTGAAAAGTGTAACATATGCCTTGTCGATATGATCTTTAACTTCCAATCGCGTAAGGTACCTTGATGTGAAAATTTAATGTTATTTTTATTTTTTATAAATAAAATTAAAAACTTACTTTATTTCCCATTCCGCATCTTCAGTATTGCAATTGTTGCAGTTAGCTATGTTGTCTTCAACAAAAACCTTTCTTTGACAACTCTTGCATGCGGTGTAACAAGGTGATTCTGGATTGATTATTGCTGATATCTCCGCTTTAAAGTAGGTATAAATATTCTAAAAAATAGCAATCAAGTTATAAATTCAAAATTTATTATTATTTATCTTGTTAATATCTTAACCAATATAATAAAATACCTGTTTTGTAGCTGTTGATGATGTGATGATATCACCAAGCATAACCTTCTTAGACCTTCTCATTAGCTTCGATGGGGTCTGTTGCATTAGTTTCTTATAATTTTTCCCCTTCCCTGTCATCCTATATTTAAGACATGTATTATTTTTTTTTTTCAAAATTATATTAGGAAGGATTTTATTTGCATAAGCATTACCATTCTTTAAGAGCGTGTGCTTCAGTAATATTTGGGTCTATCAAAAATATTGTTGCAGGCTTTGATGATAGTTGCGGAACTCCTGTATTCATTATATGGTTACTTTTTGGTTATATAAATTTTTTAAAACAATTAAATTGAAAAGTCTTACCCATATATCTATTTGCAGTAACATTAATTATTGCTATAATTGGTTTTTGTTTTTTCTTGTGTTCGAATACTTGACCTTCTTTCTCTGCATGCTCTCCCTATAATGTTAATACCAATGGATCCATCCTGTGTCAATTAAAAAAATTGTTAAATGGATATGTTAGTATTTTAATATTTGTTATTGAAAAATTATTTCTTATTTAAAAACACTTACTCTTCATTCATTATTGTGATCTCCCTTCTAACTGATGTATTTGTTGTGTACAACGGTCTCACTGAAGTGATGAATCCTAACACATCTGTATAAAGATTAAAAATTTAGTGCTTAAAATTTTAATTTTGTATTACAAATGCTATGTTATCAAAATTAAAAATTTAGCATACCAAAAAATATATTTTCATTATTTATCTTTGTCACCTCTTCGAATCGCTTGAATGAAAATGGTAGGGTACCGATATTGATTTCCTTTTCGGATACTATAAATTTTGTGTTTTGTTCAAAAGTAAGCTCAAAATTCGGATTCACCGATGCATATTTCCTATTTATAGGCCTGACTATACCATTCTTGATGATAATGGTATTGTTGAGATGGATGTATTCCTCAAATGTTGCTATTGTAGCATTGAATAGTGTGGCTTGAATCTTTGTTCCCTGTATTTATTTTTTGTTACTTAAACTTTAAAATAAATTACCAGTTAAGTAAAAGTTTAATGAAATTCAAATGTAATAATAAATATTTCATTTGAAGAGTTGTACTTACCTCTTCGTCAATCAAAATAATCTTTTGAACATGACCTGAACCTTTTGACGATGAGAATTGCTCCAAGGACACTTTTAGTATAAGCACTTTGATTGAGAAAGATTCTTGATATAACTTCAAATCCTTAATGAAGCTGTATTCACCTTTACGTTGTCTTTCAGCAGTCATCTTCCCTGTAACCATAGTAAATATTAGAAATATAAAATAAAGTAATTTTTACAAATTATAATAATGGTATTTATTTTTTTCACCATCTTCTTATTGCAATATTTATTGCTATAAAATAATTAAATTTAATTTTGATATTCTTGTTATTGACATTTATTTAAAATAAATAAGTTAGTCATTTAAATTTTTTTTCTAACCTTTCTCTGGATAGAACTTCTTTGTAGACGATATTTTTGGTGTATGTATATCCTTTCTTTTGTTTTCTTTCGCCTTTAACCAGCACTCTTGTATTGTTTGTTGATAAACCACGAGATAAAGCAACGTATAATTGTCCATATGAAAAAACATGGTGTGGTAAATAAATACCCACTGTGCGAATTGTTTGTCCCTGTGCTTTGTTTATTGTCATTGCGAAGCATAACCTTATAGGAAATTGTTTTCGTTGAAATTTGAAAGGGTAATTTTCATTTTCAGCTGGTGATAATGGTATCCTTGGAATCATGACTTCTTGACCCGCATGATGACTTTTTGTTATTTCTGCTTTAATAACATTTTTATCAAATTCTTTGCAAACCATTCTAGTTTCATTGCAAAGTCCATTTGATGGGTCAAGATTTCTAAGCAACATTATCGGGCAATTCTGCTTCAGCTTTAGCTTGTGCGGTGGAAGACCATTAGGCATCAACTTGTTTAAAAATTCTTCTTGGTAGTAGTTATTTGGACCATCAATAGCCTTGTCAAAACTATGGAAAATAATCTCATCATCAGGAAATTTATCCAAAAGCTTGTCATTGAGCTCATCTACATATTCATTTTTTGTCGTAAGAATAGCTCGTTCTGTCATATATTCAGCTGAATTTGAATTTTGTTCAATTGATGGAAATACTTGGTTTAGCAATTCAACTTCCGATTGTCCATTTTTGCTATCTTCAATCACAATACTTTCAGGAAGTCTAATTAGTTCATCTTTAGTTGTTTTTTCTGTTTCATTTCCGACACGCAGCAAGAATTTACTGATTTCTTCATCATTTTTTGCTCTTATGTTTACTTTTAATGTTATCTTTTCTATCTTTTCCCACAAATAAGACTTTACTAAGCTGGCATTAACTGTTTGACTCCTTGTTCCTCTTGGAATAACTGGCAACACTTGACGAAAATCTCCTCCAAAAACTACTACTTTACCACCAAACAATTCTTTTGTACTCAATAGGTCTTACATTGTACGATCTACACTTTCAATTGCTACTCGTTTTGCCATAGGTGCTTCATCCCAAGTTATTAGTGCTGCTTTTCTAATCAAATGTGCAGTACCTTCCTATTTAGATATATTGCAAACTGTTGTCTCAGTGGCATTAATAGGTATCTTAAACCGTGAATGTGATGTGCGTCCATCAGGTAGTAAAGATGCTGCTACTCTTGAAGTTGCAGTTGCTAGTGCAATCATTCCTTTTGATCTGACATTTGCAAGTATAGTTTTGTACAAGAATGTTTTTCCCGTCCCTCCAGGACCATCTATGAAAAAAAACTCCTCCCTTATTCATATTAACTCTGTTCATTATTATTTCAAAAGCTTTTCTTTGATCTTCATTTAATTTGTACTTACCATCTATATCTTCCTGACAGACTTCAACATCTATCTCATCCTGTATGATTCGTAGATTGAATGATGGATTATCTATTTTATCCTCTTTAAATTTAGGTAAATCAAAATCTTGTATTGTCTTCCCCATGCTCTCCAGGAAATAATTAACTCCCTCTAATGCCCATGCAGTTTGTTCTACATCTGTCGCTATAGATCTTTGAACGAAATCTTCAGACATTGCTGGTCTATATCTATCCCATAATAATCTGACATTTTTTGGTTGACAATAAACCAGAATAGTTGCAAATAATCTTCTTAATGCGTATGGCATCTTGAAATTTACTGATTCATCCAAGCATTCAACTATACTATCGTCGGATTCTAAGAGTCCTCTTTTCTGTGCAGACTCTTTAAAAGTCTTCAGAAGTAATCCATCAACAGTGAGTAGGTCATCCCAAGAAGTAGGACCTTTAACATGATTTAATAAAAGCCTTAAATAATATCTCTCCCCCTCTATAGGATTTGCTGAATTTATTCGTCCAATCACGGCCTTTTTTCCCCTATCATTCCAACATTTCTTTCCTACTACCCACACATAATGTTCAGGAAATTCTTTGTACATCAACATCCTTGCTTTTTAATCTGAAGCATATTTTCTAAAGAATTCTGTAAGCATTGTCTTAGATGTGTGCTCTCACGTCATAATATTTCGAAGATCTTCATTATTCCAATAATAAACATTTTGCTTATTTGGAAGATGTAATTGGAGGTTAATAACAGGGGGTTGTATATCATTCATCTTAAATTCAAAAATCCGCCAAATTGCTTCTTGTGCTGATACCCATCTCGCTTCTTGGTATTGTTTGATCTCATCTACTGGATGTGTTGCCTCATTTGATGCAATGCACACAGCTGCTTTGTCATGCCCTTTGTATATATATTTATAAAGATATTTTACAGCTTTAAGTCCAGAGCATACTTCAACATTGACATGATAATTATACCTACTTAATAGGTAAGGATTGTATGGAACAAGCCATTGATTGTCTAAATTTGTGTTACGTACAAAAATTTTCTTTCCATCATTCCTTCGCATATATATTGGATAGCCATCACCCCCTAAACTTGTCTTTGAACAAAAAGGACGTGGGTAGTGATATTTATATTTTCCATCAACCATGCATGGACTTGTTTTCCTCAACGATCCACAAGGGCTATGAACCATATATATGTTTTACCACCTTCACATGCAACATTGGAAATAGTGATTGATCTGGTAATTCTGCCGATATAAATTTATCAAAATGATCTGGGCTCATTAGCTTATATTCATGTTTCAAAATTAATAATATATGAGCATGTGGAAGTCCCCTTTTCTGAAATTCAATGACATACACACGTGCAGCTACTTTACCAAATACTTCTTTCTTAAATAGCTGGTCTTTAAGATCCTCTATTTTCCGTCTAAAAACTCTAGAAGGAAGATCTGGTCTATCCTGTGCTGATTTTCCATTTAGAAGCTCATTTCTTATTTCATCCCAATCTGGATTACATGTTATTGTAATGAAGAGATCCGGTTTACCATATCTTTGAACAAGAGCCATAGCGTCCATATAACGACGCCTCATATCTCTTGGTCCTCTAATGAAAGATGGTGGTAAAACAACTCTATGTCCAACTTGATCTCCACGTGTTTCCCCAGCAGTAACACTATCAACAATTCCTTGATACAATTCTGCTCTTATATTCGATTGTTGTTTTCTAAAGAAATCAAGTCGCGTTGTCTCTAACTTCACATACATGTCCACAACAAACTGTTAAAATAATCGTCCAGCAAGTAGCAGAATTGATTTTATTGGATTCCAAATTTGAAGCTTGTAGCAATAATACTCCCTACAAGAAACATATTGCCCTCCTTGTCTTTCGATATCTGTTATAAGCTTAAAATTTTTTAGAAATTGATAAGATATGATATATTTTACTTATGAGATTAAAATTTGGCGTTGGTTTTACCTTGTGATTCCTCCTCATTAAGCTGTCTAGCTAAATCCAATGTCTGAATTTTTTCGGTCATATTTAATTGTATTCTTTCATTCCGACCTTTGTAGATAAACTGTTGCCACCCACTTTCACCATTTGGAAATAAAATTGGATATTGTAGAGGATCATAACAACTATAATAATGTTTGACTTGATGCCTTTGTCCAGAGTGCTCTTGTATTATAATCTCTCTATTTAACGGTTCATTTGGATTGTATCCTTCTATCCAAATTGCTGCCACTTGCTCTGCTGTTGGAGAGTTATAAATCCTTTGATTAAGATTTGTGTTCTTAGATATATAGATTTGTAATTCTCTCAACGTTGGTACATCTTTAAGCCTCCGTAGAATTTTCGCATAAGGATTGTCTTCTAGGATTTTCATTATAGTCTTCATTGTATTTTCTGATAATTTCCCTTCTTGTAAAACATTCATCCTATTTTGCAATTCATTATCCGTGTCATAAAAATATAACTGGAAGAAGTGAGGTCTATCATTTTGTGGTATCAATCCAGGCAAACTATGGTAAATCTGACCTTGTGCTCTAAAAGTGTATATTCCATCCCTTGACGATGCCAAGTTTTTATCAATTGCTACCCCAAATGAGGTGAATGAGAAAACACTATTGTATGCTCTAATGTTTTTCCTAAACTCAACACCCTCATTACAATCCGATGTTAGCAAGTTATATAATTCATCTGGGATACAAGGTTCCACAAGAACTGTTTCTTTATTATTACAGCAAAAAGATGGACTCTCATATTCAAATTTCATTGCTCCACAATAGATGCAACTTGCTATCTTTCCAAGCTGGTGTAGTTCTAAACAAGACGGCCTTGATATATTTGTTCCTATACAATTATAATATGTTATTAGTTAATTTTGTATATTGTAGAAACTTAAATTATTATATTTATAAACTTATCAAAGCTCACCGTTGCATTCAACTTGGTAATTTGATGCTCGTTCTAGCTAACGTGCACTTCTTTTCATTGATTGATCTTCTGCATTTGGACTACTATCCATAGTCCTCTTTAATCTCTTATTTCGACACATCCTTCTAATATAAGCTTCTCTTTCCTTATTAGTTAACGCATTGTAGTAATTTTTCCTCTTCATTTTCTTCGATGCTATTGATAAATTTTTATGAATATAATAGAATTATTTGTTATTGATTATCTGGAGGATGCATTAGAAAAATTAAATTTGTTCGACTAACCTTCATTTGGTTCCATTTGTTTTTCCAATTGTTTTTCACACAAACTTGTGAGAATATGATTTGAACTGCAAAAAAATTAAACATTAATTTATTTTTCATATTAATCTAGTACATACATATAATAAACTTAAAATTTAAATTTTAAATGTTTTGAATTCATTTATTATGTGTGAAATTTCATAATGTAGTTAAATTCAATTAGTTAACATAGTAATTGCACACTAATAAAACTAATGTTATAATTAATATAAATGTAGTTAAATTCAATTAGTTAACATAGTAATTGCACACTAATAAAACTAATGTTATAATTAATATATGAAGTATATAAAGCATTACTTTTGAAAAGGAAATGTACCTTGTTTTCCTTGCTGTAATTGTTGTTTGATCTTAATCTTGCATTCTGACAAAAATATCAAAAATAAAAAGTTAGTACAACCATATATGAAATTAAATTTCTTTGGTTTAATTATTATTACGAGGCATATTGTTGTTCGACGTCAAATATCTTGCAGTCCATTATCCCATACTTTATTAATATCTGCTGAATCTTAAATGTTGTGTAATTTTGGTTATTAAAAAGTCAACCATGGAAGCATATCAGAAAGTAAATCCTATCCTAGGTTGTGGAAACCCGTAGGAAATGATAGTTTGTATGGGGAAGGATGTCAACAATGACTGATAAACATCCATTTATTTAACATTAATTTACGTAAGGTTTTAATATGATACTCAATGTTGGTTTTAATAATAAAACATAAGGGATGGATAGTATCATACAATAACGTGTTTCACTTGAATAAAATAATCAAGTAAGATGAATTGATAAGCTGCTTTATTGTCATATGATATTGGGCTAGAAATAAAATATTCCACTTGAATAAAATAATTAAGTAAAGTGGAAAGGATGAGCTGCGCCTTAAGTAAGTAACATCAACATAAATATGAATATGAATATATTCTAAATGTAAATGATCCACATCCCTCATATAATAGTACATAATAGTACAGACTCTCATAGTAATGACATATTTTAGTTCATACATTTACTCATATAATTTCACTAAATGAGTCATTTTCATTGTTACAATTCTCGTTTTAAAATGCTAATGAAGATATTGAAATATATAATTCAAAGAAGGCATAATTTCATTATGAATGGATGGGATCGATTCAAGTAATTAATAGTAGTAAACAACTATTTATTTTACATTAATTTACAGAAGGTTTTCTGCTTTGATGATATCTGGTGAAGCTGTTGCAAGTACAAACTATATAAAGTATTATTTTTGTAAAGGAAATGTACCTTATTTTCCTTGTTGTAGTTGTTGGTTGTTTTTAATCTTGAGACCTAGCTTTATACCTAGATAAAAAAAAAATTAAAAGTTAGTATTATATTTTATGCATTTGTTCAATGTATCAATTGTTCAATTTTATATTAAAGACCTACAAAAGGTCATAACATTTCATACATAAAGAAACCTTGTGAAGCTCTAAAGATGAACTAATAACTTTGAAAACCATATCTTATCATAATCGTAATCATAAATCATAAATCATAATTGTCTAAAATTGAAGTATCATTAATACTTCACACAAATCCATATCATTCATAAACCTGATGGTAAAGAAATATAAAGAGGTAAACATAAGTTTTTTCACATAACTTAAGCTAATTAAAACAACTGAAATTTATAAAATATTCCAACAACATGATTCAAAAACTCATAGACCTTGATTTATTTTATTGACTTGACATTTATTTTTCTAATACTTGTCTCAACTCATTTTTTCTTCTCCTGACGAAATTTCCATATAGCTACTAGAATTTCCATAGCTTTAGCAAACAATTTATCTGCTTCTTCTTCATCTTTGATTTTAACAGCAAAAGGGACATTAACTTCAGGAGTAGCAGGAGCATCTTCGCTAGGTACATAATCTGGATCTGAATTTTCAACCTTCACTTTTTTGTTAACTTCAAAAGAGCTCTCATCATCATCATGATCATAATACTCTTCAATGGAAGGTTCTTCTTCATCATCATTTGATGAAATTTCTATAATTTCATTGTCATTAACAAACTTTTTAAATTCATAATGTTTAGGAACTGATTTCCGGGCAGTGCGTTTCAACAACATCTGTTATGAAACCATGAAAGGAATATTAATATAACTAAGTCTTGACATTATAGAGATCATATTGGCTGCCACAAATACTATAATAACATGATAAAGCAAGGAATTATTGTTAAATGGAAGGTTCATGTAAATTTCAATCAAAATATAACTTTGTTGTACACAGTCATCCCTACATTAAAAAGAAAGTAACTTCTAATATCAGTAGGAATGGAGTCAAATACCAAGTTGGGGGATATTTAGCCCCACCTCAGTAGATTAATTTGGTATTTGACTCCACTCCTACGGATATAGTGTGGAATCCTAGTGCATATATTCAGTATGTTGTTGCTGCAAGGTAGAATTCTGAACTGGGCACCATTGGGCATGTTTTTACTTGACTGCGTATTTTTTGAGTTCTAAGATGCCAGATAATTTCTCTAGGTATTCAAACATATTTGTCACTGCTCTGAGGCCTGAGAAACTTAAAACTCTATTTGAGTTTGTCTGCAAAGGATTGAATTCGTTGGCGTTTTGAGTTAAATTGATGGAAGTAAAGATTAGATATAAATTAGGGAAGTTTTCTTGACAAAATATTAATTAGGAAAGTTAAAAGGTTGAAAATCTACAAATCTGCCAAGTGCAAACGCCACAACCAGAGGCTCTCGTTTTAGTAATATATATAGAAATAGATAGATAGACAGATAGATAAATAGATATAGATGGTAGAGTTGAAAATTCAAGAATCTGAAATTTTTCAAGGAATCCATATCCAAAGGAAAAATATTTCTTTAACTTAATTAAGAAACGACCACTGAAGACTGCAGCAAAAACTTGAGTATATCCACAACGGTGTCCAAACAACACTCTGATAGAGTAAGATAAGGCCCTTCGATTCATGAAATGTTTACCAGTAGCCAAGAGGATATTAAAAATATAAAGAGGGAAGGAGGAAAATGTGAAATTGCAAAGAACAACTTGTACTTGTTGAATACGTAAGAGGAAAGCACAAAGAACATGCATAGCTTTACAACATCCTAAATTTTAAGCAGAGACAGATGATAAAAAAGGGAAAGCACAAAGAACATGCATAGCTTTACAACATCCTAAATTTTAAGCAGAGACAGATGATAAAAAAGGCAAAAAGAACAATCTGAAAGATAGAATTAAGAAGAAAGGAAAATTAAGGGAAATAACCATTGTTGGTGTTTAATGATTCATGCAACTAAGGAACCTTGGAGCATTTGTTCAGGCAGATGGTACTTTGAGTTATGATCAATGATCAGAACCGTCCTAGATGCAAATTATTCTTTTTGTCAGTTGAAGAAATGGCTGACTGCTCATATTGATACTTTAAGTTAAAGTATCCTCACATTCTAATTCTTGAGTTTGGTCAGTGAAATGGCTGACTGCTCACATTCTAATTCTTAAATTAAAGTAATATTTTAAATTTCAATTCAAGTGTTTTAACATATGCAAATGCCATCTTACCTTAATATCAAGAACAACTTGTACTTGTTGAATACGTAAGAGGAAAGCACAAAGAACATGCATAGCTTTAGAACATCCTAAATTTTAAGCAGAGACAGATGATAAAAAAGACAAAAAGAACCATCTGAAAGATAGAATTAAGAAGAAAGGAAAATTAAGGGAAATAACCATTGTTGGTGTTTAATGATTCATGCAACTAAGGAACCTTGGAGCATTTGTTCAGGCAGATGGTACTTTGAGTTTTGATCAATGATCAGAACCGCCCTAGTGTTGCGCGCAGCGGAAATTTCGGCAGCACTTCGACAGCACAACAAGAGAGTCAGATCGCAATAAGAATTCTCGTCTCACCAAGGAGACCTTCAAGAACATCCCGAACGAAGTGATAACGAACGTCAATGTGCTTCGTCCTCGCATGAAAAACCTGATTCTTCGCCAAATAGATAGCACTCATGCTATCACAATGAATAGTGACGGACCTCTGCGATATACCAAGTTCCTCCAAAAGTCCTCGAAGCCAAATAGCCTCCTTTACAGCCTCCGTAACTGCCATATACTCTGCCTCCGTCGTAGACAAAGCCACCGTCGACTGTAAGGTGCATCTCCAACACACCGGCGCACGGGTCAAAGTAAACACATACCTCGTAGTAGACCGGCGCTTATCCAAATCCCCGGCATAATCCGAATCAACGTAGCCAATGCACAACTGCCCACCTTTAGTGTCCCGCTCATAAGCCAAACCAACATTGAGCGTACCTCGAACCCCATTGCCCTAGGAAACGAATAATATATATAGGCTTCAGAATCGGGTGGGCCTGCATCGCGTGATTGAAACGAAAAACAAGTGCTCACGCGGTTTCTTTTGTGCTGCTTGCAGTACTCACGTGGGAGTGGCCCACTAATCAATCCCACGAGTTCACAATTCTCCATCTCGGTAAAGTTTTTCCAAAACTGAGCCGACACCAAAGCAACCAAATGTCCCACTTGTTGTGTCCAGTACAGACTCAATCCACAACAAGTCGAGAACCCAAACGAGAGTCCAAACAATCTCACCCCCATCAACTAATCCAAACCGGCTGCATCAAACATGACTGCCTACGTATCCTCTTGCCCAAGGAATCAAGCCGAACGTAGTTCACCCAAATGGCCGCCAATGGCCTCAACAATCACGAATGTGCAACAAGTCTCGACAATGATCAAACTTGTTGCTCGGAACCACCTTAGTGAGCATATCCGTCGGATTATCCTTCGTGTGGACTTTCAAAATTTCCACATCACCATCTTCAAGAACATCCCGAACGAAGTGATAACGAACGTCAATGTGCTTCGTTCTCGCATGAAAAACCTGATTTTTCGCCAAATAGATAGCACTCATGCTATCACAATGCATATGAAAGTTAGTGCACACAAAATATAAATTGTTATCATCAAAACATTATCATGGAGAAATGATATTCAACAATACTTACCGCCTGTGACAAATCTGGCCTCGTACATACCATCGCGTACATCAAGCTCCCAACCGCGCTCGCATATGGAGTCTTCGACATCAACTCACGATCTTCAACTGACTTCGGTGAGAGACCAGCTGAAAGCTTCAAATGGGCTCCCAATGGTACACTAACTGGCTTCGTATCCATGCTAACATGGAATCGCTGTAGAACTTTCTTCAAATAAGCCACCTGTGTCAAACAAATTCTGCCATTTTTCTTGTCTCTGCCGATCTCCATCCCTAAAATGCGCTTCGCCTCGCCCAATTCCTTCATCTCAAACTCATTTGAAAGCTGAACTTTCAACTCATCTATAGCCGACCTGGAAATAGAGGCAACCAACATGTCATCGACATAGAGCAACAAATAAATATACGCACCTCCTTTCAACTTGCGAAAATATACGCAAGGATCAAACTGGCTCCGAGTGTACGAATGACCAAGCATAAAACCATCGAATCGCCTATACCACTGTCGAGGAGACTGCTTCAAACCGTATAGCGATTTCTTCAGTTTGCAAACTAATTTTTCTTTCCCTGCAGCTCGGAATCCCAATGGCTGAGTCATATATATTTCTTCATCAAGATCACCATGAAGAAATGCCGTTTTCACATCCAACTGATCTAATTCCAAACCATACTGTGCCACCAAAGCTAGCAAAATCCGAATCGAAGAATGCTTCACCACCGGAGAGAAAACCTCATTATAGTCAATACCTTCCTCCTGTGCATAGCCCTTCGCAACCAACCTAGCCTTGAATCTCAACGGAGTGCCTTCAATGCCCTCCTTCTTCGTGTATACCCACTTGCAACCAATTGCTTTCCGCCCCTTTGGAAGCTCAACAAGCTCCCATGTATCGTTCTTATGAAGAGATTCCATCTCCTCCTGCATAGCCACCTGCCACGAATCAGCCTCCGAACTCTGCTCGGCCTCTCTGAATGTAGTAGGCACTAACTCATCGATACTCTCCACCGGAAGTGCATACGCAACTGTGTCGGCATACCGTGCTGGCATCTGTATGTTTCTCCTCTGTCTCCTAGCCGCAATAGAATCCTGAACCTGAGCCGTCGGTTCCTGATCCTGCACATTTGTACTCGTATCCTCCGTGTCATCGTCGTGCTCGCCTGGCGTCACCTCAGTCGGCACCTGCATGGATACTGTACCATCTGGACAATGTGGAGCTGCATCGATCTCCACCACCTGCGATATCTCCTCCGTCGGGTCGCTCTCCACCTGATGAGAGCTGGGAAGCTTCAAGATAGAAGCCTCATCAAATGTGACGTCCCTACTCAGAACAATCTTTTTATCAACTGGATCCCAAAGCTTGTATCCCTTGACACCACGCTTGAATCCTACAAATATGGCCTTCCTAGCTCGAGGTTCCAATTTATCAGTTCTAACATGATAATATGCAGGGCACCCGAATACCTTGAGCTGGTCATAGTCATGTGCTGGCTTTCCCGACCACATCTCCATAGGGGTTTTCCCCTCAATCGCAGATGAAGGCAGCCTATTAATGAGGTGGCTCGCATATGTAAGTGCCTCAGCCCAAAAGATCTTCTCCAAACCACTCTGCGACAATAAGCATCGGATCTTCTCCAGTAAAGACCGATTCAACCTCTCTGCCACCCCATTTTGCTGCGGTGTATGACTAACTGTGAAGTGTCTCTCTATGCCCTCGTCTCGACATAGCTGCTGAAAGGGGTCAGAAGTATACTCACCACCGTTGTCGGATCGCAACGTCTTGATCTTTCTCCCAGTCTGCAGTTCCAATCTCTTCTTCCACTCCACAAACAAATCTAGGACTTCACTCTTCTTCGTCATGGTGTACACCCAACAACGCCTAGAATAGTCATCTACAAAAGTGACGAACCAATGTCGACCACCAAGTGATGCAGTCTTGGTGGGACCCCAAACGTCTGTGTGCACGTAATCCAGGATGCCCCTCGTCTGATGAATGGCAGTCCCGAACTTCACCTTCGTCTTCTTGCCAAGAACACAGTGCTCACAGAACTCAATCTTCCCACTCTTGGCTCCCTTCAATAGCCCCTGCTTGCACAATGCCTGCAGTGACTTTTCACCTGTGTGCCCCAATCTATAGTGCCAAAGTCTGCTCATGTCCGCTTCTGAAATAGCCGAAGCAACCTGGCCAATCTCGGTGCTTCCCTTCAGATAATACAAATTCCGATTGCGGACTCCCCTCATCACCACCAATGATCCCTTAGTAACCTTCGCTACAGCGTTTTCGAAAGTCACCTTGAATCCCTTCGCCTCCAAAGCTCCAACTGAGATAAGATTTTTCTTCAGTTGAGGAACAAATCTCACCTCCTTCAACTCACGGACTACTCCATCGTGCATCCTAATCCGCACGGTACCTATCCCACAAACGTCACAGGATTGATCATTTCCCATGACAACAACGCCCCCGTCGACTTTCTCAAAAGATGCAAACCAGTCTCGCCTAGGGGTCACATGAAAAGTAGCGCCGGAATCAAGCATCCAATCTGATGCATCCACATGGTTCACCTCCGGAGTAATCAGTAGAGAAAAGCACGAATCATCGGAATCATCGCCTTTCGCAATATTCACCTCATTGGCCTTCGGGCCCTTTTTCTTGCCATTCTCTTTCTCCTTGAGTTTCGGGCAGTCTCTCTTCCAATGTCCCTGCTCCTTGCAGAATGCACATTGGTTCTTTGTTAATTGGTGGCGGCCTCTAGACTTTGACCTTCCTCTATTACCACCTTTCGGATATGGGCTTCTACCTCTCGTCGACAAGGCCTCTCCTGAAGTACTAGCGCGGGAAGTCTCCTTATCCTTCCTCCTCAAATCGTAATTTGTCAAAGCGTTAGTCACTTCACTATAGCTGATAGAAGATCTCTCGTTCAACAAAGTGAGCACGAAGATATCATACTCCTCAT
Organism: Asparagus officinalis; assembly: GCF_001876935.1. Classification (NCBI taxonomy): domain Eukaryota; kingdom Viridiplantae; phylum Streptophyta; class Magnoliopsida; order Asparagales; family Asparagaceae; genus Asparagus; species Asparagus officinalis. The sequence goes on along the minus strand of NW_017972834.1, from coordinate 29,235 downwards.
CCGGTAAGGAGCCCAACAAAATAATCGCCTTGTACTCATCCGATATCTTCTCATCAACATTCGCCAAGTCTGACAACAACTTAGTGTAGTTGTTCACATGAGTCGCTAGCGAGGTGCCTCTGGACATCTGAAATCTGAAGAGTCTTCGCAGCAAGTGCAACATGTTCTCAACACTCTTTGTGAGATACTTATTATTGATAATTTCCCACATCTTCATTGCAGACGTCACCCCAATCACATCATACTTCAGCTCCTGTTCCAAACAGGACCTGATCACCCCACAAGCGTTTCTATTCATCTTCTCCCATACCGCCTCTTCATATTTAGGTGGCCTCTCGTGGACCATGATGGTCTCTTCCAAATTCTGAGCATTGAGCCCATCCTGTACGTCGCTCATCCACAACCAAAGTTGATTTTTCCGTCATATTTCACCACACTAATTTTGGTGTTCTGAAAACCAACTTGTATTGTACTCGCCATTGATTTGTTGCTTTCACCTTCTTCTCCCATTGCAAACTAACTCCAATTTGTAGAGAAAGAACAAATTTGATAGAAATTAGGAACCACCCAACTAAACCCTAGATTGGATTCCAAATAGATTTCCTAACCACACGAGGAAAGCAAAATCTCCAACGGCAACTCCTAATGCTATCTCCACCGAAGCCGAGAACTCCAAGAACTAAGCTTCACACAAGAATCTTCAACTGAACCCTAGATCGGATTCCAAATAGATTTCCTAACCACACGAGGAAAGCAAAATCTCCAACGGCAACTCCTAATGCTATCTCCACCGAAGCCGAGAACTCCAAGAACTAAGCTTCACACAAGAATCTTCCTCCACCAAAAAACCCTAGATCTGAAATCTGGGCTCTGATACCACTTGTTGCGCGTAGCGGAAATTTCGATAGCACTTCGGCAGCACAACAAGAGAGTCAGATCGCAATAAGAATTCTCGTCTCACCAAGGAGACAAGAAGGGGCAAGGAAGGGGGAGATCTACTAATAGAGGGAGAGAATACAACTAGGGTTTACAATCACTCAATCTAAACCCTCAAACAAATTCTCAAATCTCTCACAAATATCTCTCACAAAAGGATGCACAAAAGCTACACTATTTCTTCTTGCCGCAGAGAATCCCCGCAGCCAATGAAGACAACCTCAAAACCTCTGCGCACGCCTTCTTTTGCACGAACTGCAGCCGCAAAAGATTCCAAATCACCTCCTGCTCACCCCATTGCCCTAGGAAACGAATAATATATATAGGCTTCAGAATCGGGTGGGCCTGCATCGCGTGATTGAAACGAGTGCTCACGCGGTTTCTTTTGTGCTGCTTGCAGTACTCACGTGGGAGTGGCCCACTAATCAATCCCACGAGTTCACACCTAGATACAAATTATTCTTTTTGTCAGTTGAAGAAATGGCTGACTGCTCATATTGATACTTCAAGTTAAAGTATCCTCACATTCTAATTCTTGAGTTTGGTCAGTGAAATGGCTGACTGCTCACATTCTAATTCTTAAGTTAAAGTAATATTTTAAATTTCAATTCAAGTGTTTTAACATATGCAAATGCCATCTTACCTTAATATCAAGAATAAATTTCCACTAATTTGCTAATAACTGCTATTTCCTACTGACATACATAATTGAGGTCAAAACATTAATCCACTGCAATTAATTTGATACATACCATTATTCACATACAAACTCCATTAGGTTAAGGCATATGTACATCTGAGCCTCATAAGCAATAACCATATCAGAAACCTAGGCATTTATTTGAAGTTGGTGCTTCTTGAACTATATATATCATGTACTCTCAAGTAGTTCTAAAAAGACAAAATAGTAAGAAAAAATAAAGCTGTAACATTTACAACTTTCTCTAAAACGTATATATCCACTTGTCTACTAACTAATAATAGCTTGGATCTGTTAGTACACTCAAACCAAGTTATCAGATTGCTCATGTTGACAATATTTGCTAATGGCAATTAAGATAGACTGACATACGCTAATAATGACCAGTAAATATAGAAAAAATTAGGTGAACTACTGGGACTGTTGACTGTTCATATCGTATTATAATTAATAAAAATAAAAGAAGAAGAACTAATGTAAAAAGCCTATATATGAAGCATAGGAAAAAGCTAAACTCCCATATGTACATCTAATGATCTGAATTAAAATCTTCATAAACTACCAAAACTCCTGAAAATTAGTACTATAATTTTCAAATCCATATAGCATTGTTAAAAATCTATACAAACACAAGATTATCGAGAATATATAACTTTCAATTAGTTTTGTTAATAATCAATGTTTATTACCTGAAACAATCTAGAAATAGTTAATAATCAATGTTTAATTAGCATTGTTAATGTTTCTTAATATTTAAATAGTTGTCCTCTTTCACCGACTTTACCAGACTTATTGCTTTCTAACCACAAATTTGTTGAAAATGATGCTCACTGTGTGATGGAGAGAGGTAAACCAGGACCATTCCATCTGCTTGATGTCACACTTGCAAAGAATGGAGCTATCAGCGCTGATCAATGCTTAGTTTCAGATGAAAGTATGGATTCTCTTTACGCGACAAAGGATCCTGGAAATACTTGTGCAGTCAAACTCCAGAAATGCATCAGCCAACAGGGTAGGCTAGACATTATTGAAGATAATCCTAAACCCTCCAGTAATCATGGACCTCTAGATGTTGAAGTTGAACAGACTTCAGGGAAGTCTGGTGACAACAAGATGGATGCTGATGCAGAATCATTCTTAGGAAGCCATAAAGCATTTCCTGATACGTGAAACAATCTAATGTTTCAATTAGTTGGCCTAAGTCTTTAATAAATTAATTTTGGTTAACACCTAAAACAATCTGCATCTTCTTGAGATCGAGTTCTGATTCATGGTTTGAAGGACTAATGTATCATACCATATCATTTCCACTAAAATTATAAAGCTAAATTTACATTGTGCAATGAATATTACTGTCTGCAACATGTATGTGTTTTGATTTATTTTTCCACCAAACATTGCAGGTTAACTATCTTAATGTATCATTTAGTTGACAAAGGATTTTGGTGCTCGCTGTTTCATAATCATAATATTGATGCAAATAACAAGTGCAACTCAGAAAGAAAATGCATGCTCAATCATCTGGATCATTTAAAGTGCCTATGTACAGAAATAAATCAGTTGGATTTATTTACTCGTGCATATAGCGGCTACTACAAAATAGAGAGCTCACTACAAAATATAGCAGTTTAATCATAATCAACAGATAACAAAAAAAAAGTCACAAAATGCAAGAATTGTAAGAGAAAAATCATAGAGTTACCTTGATAGGTTTCTAGTCCTCCAATCAATATCGGACACCTAAAAGCAACAATTAACAATCAATCAATCAATACCAAAAATAAAGGTTATCCATCAAACAATCAAACTGAGAATATGAATAAGTAATTTGTAAAGGGCAAAATGGGTATGTAAAAGTTTTGACATGGGTATTCACTTTTATAAGTAGTATAGATTATCTTGGAAAAAAAACCCCTTCTTTGTTCCATCAAAATTGAAGCAGAAGGTATTTATAAAGAGAGGAGAGGGAAGCTGAAGCGAGGAGTCCAAAGGGCTGGGGAAGGGGAGAGATCGGATCGATTTTGGGCGTTATGAAAGAGAGAGGGAAAGGGGGCTGATCGGCTTGGGCGTTATCACAGAGAGATGGATGGGGAGAGAGCGGATCGATTTTGAGCTCAGTAGAAACGTCCGAATCGAAAGCGTCGAGGCCGAGTTGGGCGTTATCGAAGAGAGAGGGAGAGGGGCAGAGGAGAGATCGGATGAGGAGTAAGGAAAGAAAGATAGGCATAATCATTTAATTAACGAAGACTACTGGGATAGTGATAAATTGGGGGTAAATGGAATAAAATATAGGACAAAATTAGAATTAAGTAATTTGTAAAGGGCAAAATGGGTATGTAAAAGTTTTGACATGTGTATTCTCTTTTATAAGTAGTATAGATTATTGTTTTTTTGGGTAATTTCTAACTTTGCCCATTTGATATTTGAAGAGTGTGCCCTTACACTTTTGGGCATATCATATACGTGAAATATCAATCCATGTATACTAACTTCAAATTTTAAACAACACCAAATCACTCTTCATTAGTTCTCAACTCAGAAACACAAGCTAGTATACATAATCCAAACACAAACCGCTACAACATTAATTCGAGAATCCCCACCCTTATGGTAGACAAGAACAGCGTCACAACCATCTAAATAAAAACCAATCACATAATTTGATCAGGAATCACTTATTTTGACAATTAAGCTAAGCCATTTAATTAGTCTTCCTGCAATTCTTCCTAATCTCTCCGCTTTTCCCCGTAAGAGGGCTAATATCTCCCATCTTAATCATCGCCGCAACGAAATCCGAGCTCCAAGTGCTCGGACTCGTACTGTAAGTTGAAACTTGGGAGTTGGTCGAGCCTCCGCTGAAAACTTGTTGGTCCGAATGGAGGAGGCCTTTTTTGCTGACGAGGTTCTTGAAGTAGTTGTTGTCGAAGGCGACGGGAGTCTGGAGGTCCAGGGGGGCGAGGTTGTTGTCCCCGGAGCCGGAGGTGGACGGGCAGTTGGATTGGCGGGTTTTGGCGAAGGTGGCGTCGATGTCGGTGTCGTTGTAGACGTGGGCGCGGAAGTTTGTGCATCTGGCTTGGCCTATGGTGTGTGCACCTTACGTTGAGGGGAAAATATTTGGTAAGAATGTTTGGTCAGTAGAAAAATGAGATACGGAATATACATAAAGTAGAAATTAAGATAAACATGATAATAGAAATGCAAATTTCAAATATGTTCATGCTCGTCCTAGTTCCCTTTCTGTCCTTTTTAATTAATATTTTTACTATAAAAAACTCACATTAGGCAATTTGCACGAGTATTGAAATTAGGGGGAGCGGGAAGAGAGAGAGAGAGAGAGAGAGAGAGAGAGAGAGATTTCTTTTGATCTGAGGGGCATTTTCGTCACTTTCGGGGTTATGTCAGAAAAGCTTTTAGGGCGCGTTTGGAACGATTTTTTTGGGTGTTTTTTGGGTGAAAGCGTCACTTTCGGGGTTATGTCAGAAAAGCTTTTAGCGCACGTTGGGAACGATTTTTTTGGGTGTTTTTTGGGTGAAAGCCTGACAAAGTGTCAGGCTGTCACCCTAAAACACCTTTCACCCTAAAACACCTCTAGAGGAGTTTTAGGGTGAAAGCCTGACACTTTGTCAGGCTTTCACTCAAAAAACCCAAAAAAAATTTGGGTCCAAACGCGCCCTTAGAGTTCAGTGAGAAAAAAACAATGGGGATTCTCGTGGGAGACACCCCAAAGTATTGGGGGTTTTTGTGAAATTTACCCAAATAAGTCAATAAGACACGTGAAAGAGAATCAAGCTAGCCATTGATTAGGCTCCGTGAGATCAAGCTACTATTAGGTTGAGCCATAATATGATAAAAGAAAAGTCTTTAGCTGACCGAAAAAAGGAGACTTCGATTAGTTATTAATGGACCCTCTTTGAAACAGGGGACACTATTGTCAAATCTACTCACGGTTGGGGATTTAATTGGATGCAAACTTAATTTGGGTCTCTCCATTCTAGAACTTGGACCGATATTATGTAAATACTGATTCAACCGGACCCAATAGTGTTTAACGTGATATCATTGGCCAAGGTCTACAAATCTTGAATATTCTTGCAAAGTTAAAACATTAGAAAATTAATAGGAGAGAGAAAAAGTTATAACTAAACATTGCATTGATGTGTTACTTGAAAAAACATAGATTGATATGTGAGGAATATAGGCAAAGGATTGCATACCGACAAGGGCAACCATTTCTTTAGCTGAGAGACCTTGAGCAGAAAACTTAGAGATGAGGTTACTAAGACTAGAAGTTGGAGGAGGAATGTTATTATTAGCTCCACTTTGACTTGCCGTCCTTGAATCCCTTCTCCCCAATTTCACATTCCATGTAGGCCCTCCAAGCTAATAAAAAAAAACATTACAACATATCTACATAAAAATTTAAATAGCCAACATTATTGTTTCTCATTCTTATATATATAGCGTAAAATAACTTACTAAGACAACTGAGTCTCTTGCAGTCACGGCCAATATATCAGCACACGAGACTACGCCAGGACATGCTTGCTCCACTGCAGTCTTGATCTTGTCGATCACATCGAACCCTCTAACTGAACCCTTGTTAGGGTTTGCATTCTTCTCTCCGGTGAAGCTAGAGGTATCATCTAAGAGCAACGAGCCATCACAACCCTAGAAAATATCAAGAATGCATGTAAAATATTTTTCAACATTGACATAATGTGTAATATGTTTTATTACAATATTATGGATTAATTGTAAATAAACCTCATGTTTTATAGAGTGTTAATCATTTTTTAGCTTCAAAGAATTCCATTACCATTTAGACCTCTTGATCAGTGGCGGATCTAGGATTTTTACAAGTGGTGATGGGGGAGATGATTATATCTAAACATTAGAGGTCTTAGCTAGGTGCTAATAAGTGACAATAATGAAATATGAATGAAAAGAATGAGTAATCACTAGCGTACATTAACAAAGCAGTCATGGAAGAAGAGGCGAAGAAGAGAAGCCCCCATCCTCTTCTCACTTGATATAGCGGACTGGACCACTGATTTGATCGTCGGGAATAGTTTAGGGCATGAAGATGAGTAGAAATTGGGAGTGAGTTGGGCTGAGGAGGTCCCTAACAAGATAAAGAACACTAGCGCAATAGGAGCCAAGGACTTGAAGGATGAAGAAGCCATTTTTGCTTAGTAATCTCACTCTTAATTGATAAGTGAAATCAAGGTAAGACCTGGGGAGATACGGAAACTGTTAGGGCGGGTATTTATAGAAAGTGGAGGGTAGATTTGTGGGTCCCTCACTCACCTTCATGCAGAAGATGCATACCTAATACACGGAAATTTTTGCATGGGGATCAAAAGGAAAGCGGAGGCATTCACATTGAAAAAAGTAGCGCCATGCAGTTGACAAAGATGGAGAAGTTAATATATCATGTCTAAAACATAGTGCCCTGTTCGTTCTTACCTACATGTCATATTTCTATTGTCTTCTTTAATTTGGTATAGGATGGTCAAAGAATACTTCGAATAAAGGCAACAAATCTTCAATCTCAAGTACAGAAGAACAACAATTATTTGCTAGAGTCATAGATGAATATTATAACCCCACGTTGAAGGACACATAAATAGGATATGACAAAGTAGAAAGATAGAGTTCATATCTGTTGGATCAGAGATGCGAGCCTCTTTGGTGAAAAGGTTTGTTATAGTTTTTCACTAAAACACAGAATATGCAACAAATATATAAAAAACGAAAGCGAACAACCAAGCCAAAAAGCAACAAAGGAATACACGAGATTTTTGTAGTGGTTTAGATAACAATCCTATGTCCACTATTCCTTCTCACACAGGGGTTTTTGTTGCGCACCCTAAATTGGATTCCAAATAGATCTTCTAACAACAAAGGAAAGCGAGATCCTAACGGCAACTCTGCAACGTTATCTCCACCGAAGCCTAGAACGCTAAGAACCAAGCTTCCACAATGAATCTTTCTTCACCCAATGCCAAAATCCTAGATATTAAATCTGAACTCTGATACAAATTGTTGCACGCCGTGCGGAAGCGTGCTCGATAACCAAACAAGTCGGTAAGCGATGACAGAAGAAAACCAAACCAAATACGAGTACAATTCATAAAAATACGATACAAATTAAACCAAACACAAAGATTTACGTGGTTCGGCAATTGCCTACGTCCACGGGGAGATGATGGAGAGATTTTACTATATGGAGGAGAAATACAACGGTTTACAACTTACAAAATCACTCAAATATAATTCTAACAAAAGCTCTTAACTCCCTCACAATATCTTTCTCTCAAAGTGCTCAAAACAATGCTAATTCTCTCCTTAAGAAACCCTAAGAAACGTGGTTCTATTTATAACAAAACACAATCATAAACAGATTGGGATTCTAAAAACGAGTCTGCCATAACCTGGTGTAGCACACACCACACCCCTAAAAAATAGGACAGACTTTGTCACATCAGGGTGTGGCAGACACCACCAGGGTGTGGTGGAGCCTGTCTTGCCACACCAGGGTATGGTGGAGTCTGTCTTGCTTATTCTTTATTTTTTTCTTAATTCTTTTTCTCAATTCTTTCATCGTTTTCACAATTCTTCACCTCGGTGAAGTTTTTCAAAAACTGAGCCGACACCAAACAAAGAGCACCAATACGTCGTCTCTTCAAACTCGGCTGCACCAATGTGGTTGCCTACGTATCCCCTCTCCCAATGGATCAAGTCACCCGTAGTTCATCCAAATGACCGTTAACGATCTCAACAATCACGAATGTACAATAAGTTTCGACAATGATCAAACTTGTCGCTCGAAACCACCTAAGTGAGCATATCTGCCGAATTATCCTTCGTGTGGATCTTCATAATCTTCACATCGCCATCTTTAAGAACATCTCAAACGAAGTGATAATGAACGTTAATGTGCTTCGTCCTCGCATGAAATACCTGATTTTTGCCAAATAGATAGCACTCATGCTTATCACAATGAATAGTGATGGATCCTCCAAAAGTTCTCGAAGCCAAATAGCCTCTTTCATAGCCTCTGTAATCACCATATGCTCTACTTCCATCGTCGACAAAGCCATTGTAGACTGTAAGGTGCATCTCCAACACACCGGTGCACGGGTCAAAGTGAACACATGTCCCATCGTAGACCGATGCTTATCCAAATCACCAGCATAATCTGAATCAATATAATCAATGCATAACTGCTCATATCTAGTGTCCCGCTTAAAAACTAAACCAACATTAGGAGTACCTCGAATGTACCTTAAAATCCATCTCAGGCGTCCCAATAACCCACTCCTAGATCGTGCATGTATCTCAAAACCATACTCATCGCCTGTGGCAAATCCGGCCTCGTATATACCATCGCGTACATCAAGCTCCCAACCACGCTCGCATATGGAGTCTTCGACATTAACTCTCTATCTTCTACTGTCTTCGATGAAAGATCAGCTGAAAGCTTCAAATGGGCTCCCAAAGGTACACTAACTGGCTTCGTATCCATGCTGACATGAAATCGGTGTAGAGCCTTCTTCAAACAAGTCACCTGTGTCAAACAAATTTTTCCCTTATTTTTGTCTCTGCCGATCTTCATCCCTAAAATACTCTTTGTCTCACCCAAATATTTGATCTCAAACTCCTTTGAAAGCTATGCCTTCAACTCATCTATAGCAGACCTAGAAATAGAGGTAACCAACATATCATCGACATAAAGTAACAAATAGATATACGCACCTCCTTTCAACTTGCGAAAATACACGTAAGGATCAAATTGGCTATGAGTGTACGAATGACTAATCATAAAACTATCAAATCACCTATACTACTATCGAGGAGACTGCTTCAAACCATATAACGATTTCTTTAACCTGCAAACCAACTCATCCTTCCCTGCAGCTCGGAATCCAAATGGTTGAGTCATATATATTTCTTCATCAAGATCACCATGAAAAAATATCATCTTTACATCCAACTGATCTAACTCCAAACCATATGTTTGGGTCAAAAGTTGATTTCTTCATTGCCTTGAATCTATTACAATCGTTTATTGATTACAAGTTCACAAAATAGAAAAGTTGATCTTTTTATAAGATCTCCTTACAAAATAAAAAAATAAAAGATTACAACTTTATCAAATAACACACAGATCCTATTTATTAGTCTCTGTTTACGTGTGATCTTTTCTTGTGCCGGGGTTTATCCATGGACCGCCTCGGATCAGATCCGGTTGACAAAAAATTGATTAAAGCTCTTACTGACCGCCTCGGATCAGATCCGGTTGATAAAAAATTGATTAAAGCTCTTATTTCACAAAGAAAGTAATCGCTGCAGCGATGATCCCGACCAAGTGAGATCACGGCTCTTCTCGATATTTAAGACTAAGCTTAAATCCGGAGGAAAGGGGGAACAGTCCTCAGATCCTTCGAAACGCTCATTCTTTATGTCAGAGTTCGCCAAAATCTGCTAGCCTCTCTCAAATTCATCAGAACCTCACCCTAGCTCCTCTAAAATTCATGGCTCCCTTCAGATATGATTTTATGAGGGTGCTAGGGGTGTATTTATAGGCTTTAGATACCGTGTTTGTGGATAGGATCAAAGAACAATCATTATTATTCGTTTAAGTGGGTTTTCGGTTGTGTAACAACTTTCACATGTTTAAAGATAACCCCACATGTTTATGGATGACCCCAAGGAGTTCTAGAAGCCAATCTTATCAGAAAACACGTCGGGAGCTGACATGGGCGCGAGTCACTTCGACTGTCTCGCTCATGTCCGAGATAGCTTGGATTGTCTCGAGTATGTTAGTCTTAACTCTTTCATCTGACCTCTGATTGAGGTGATTCACGATGTTTTGGAAAGCTAACAAAGAGACCTATAACTTTTATGTTTTAAGATTATTCATATTAGAACCACATCATAGCCAAAATCTTTATTTTCTTTGAGATACAGATTGTGTCTCGCTGGTGTAAAACAGCCTGAATGGTCTTGGGTATTTTGGCTCTAACTCCCTCGTCCGATATTAAAACGAGGTGATCTAAGATGTGTTAGAAAGCTGATGAAGATACCTACAACTTTCATATTTTGAACTTTTTAGATCCAATTTGTATCATGGTCAAAATACCTCTTCTTTTTACGGGCCACTTTAAGGTGTTCGACACTTTCTGACTTCTCCGAACATGTATTGCGCATTTCGTCATTCCGTTGAATTGTACACTCTAATGACTCACTTTGTATATTCATTAGCTTTCACGAGGCCAGATAATCCTTTCCTGACTTGGATGATGACGCTTATCGTCTGCATTTCGCCTCGAGTGGGTACGGGAACTCATAGGCAAATTTTGACGCCTACAGATACCCCCTCCAAAGTATTTCAGACTCATTCTTTTATAAAAAAGTCTAGAATGCTTTGGATAAGACAAGCCCTATCTTTAATCTCTTTAGTATTTCATTTAGGAGATCACATAAAAGGACCTGTGAATTGCTTCAATTCTTAACTTCTTCAGCCTTCAGTCTATTCAGTATTTTGTCGAACAGATGAAGTTCTTCCGACATTGCATTTATCGTCTGACCGTTGTTAAAGTCTTGAACTGAAATTGGTATGTAAGTTTCTGAACTTAGCTCGTGTCATTGAGTTGACTTTGAATTGATCATCTTTATCGGGAATTTATATCTGAACTTTGGAGTTGATCGGAGATCATGCGTTGACCAGCGTTGACTTCCATCGCAACGCGTTGATCAGCATTGACTTTTGTCGCAACGCGTCTACCAGTGTCTATATAGTTTATGCTCTTAAGACGTTGGAGCGTGGTGGTCCCAAGTGTTGGGCTGCAGGACCAACTGTTAAAGCTGTTTCATCTGCATGTATGGATTTTATCCTGAAGTTGTTGGATCCTCAAGTCACGAGACCAACTAATGGAGCTGATGCGTCAATGACTCTCACACTTATAGGATTTTTGGCAAACCCTCAGCCATCAATGGGTTTGATGAGCCTTTACCGACTACCGTTTGAGTCGGGCTAGCATGCAGATTGTCTAAGTCCGTTCCGTATGTAACGTTGTGCTAAAAGAGTTAACTCTCTTAGACTTAGTGCTATGATGTTGAATACATAAACTTTGCCATTGTTACGGGAATAGGCTACCCGGCAACATGTATTGGGTGTAGACTTGAACAAACCTTTGATCTTGAGTTATCCTTAAGAATATTATGTGTAATATTCTTCAGGAACTTCTCATTGGAAATAAGGGAAACAATTTAGACTCGTATACCCATTAGAGTATCACAGAGAACCAGTTTAACCTCTTATACTCATTGTAGGATAGGAACAGTTTAACCTCATATACCTATCGGAGGATGGGAGCAGTTTAACCTCATATACCTATCGAAGGATAAGAGCAGTTTAACCTCATATACCTATCGGAGGAAGATGTTGTAGGCGTCTAAAATTGTCTACGAGATCCCGCACGAAATTCAAAGCAACGAATGGGCGAGTCAAAGAGATTCACCTAATCAGCTCGCGCACGTCGCTCGGCGCACTCACGCCATTCAGCCCGTGCGCGTCGGTCAACGCGTGTACGTCAAATCATCTCGTGCACGTCGGTCAACGTGCGCTCGTCAACCGACTCGTGCGCTCCGGTCAACGCGCGTACGTCAAATCATCTCGTGCGCGTCGGTCAACGTGCGCACGTCAACCAACTCGTGCGCGCCGGTCAACGCGCGCATGTCAAATCATCTTGTGCGCGTCGGTCAACGCGCGCACGTCAACCAACTCGTGCGCGCCAGTCAACGCGTGCACGTCAACCAACTCGTGTGCGCTGGTCAACGCGCACACATCAACCAACTCGTGCGCGCCGGTCAACGCACGCACGTCAATCACCTCGTGCGCGCTAGTCAACGCGCACACATCAATCAACTCGTGCGCGCCGGTCAACGCATGCACGTCAATCACCTCGTGCACGCCAGTCAACGCGCACACGTCAACCAACTCGTGTGCGCCAGTCAACGCGCGCACGCACGTCAATCAGCCCGCGCGCATCGATCAGCACGCGTATATTAACCAACGCGCGTTTGACGATCGGTCTCGCGACGAAGCATACAAGTCAACAAATCGATCGAATACGCGACAAGAACAAGTCCCGGAAGAAAGAGAACATAAAAGGAAAAAGTCGACAAAACTGCGCGAACGCAGGACGGAACAAACCGACCCGCGCAAGCGCGGGTCGGATCAGTCCGACCCGCGCAAGCGCGGGTCGGATTGGTCCGACCCGCAATTGTGCGGGTCGGAGACCCGCGCAAGCGCGGGTCAGACTTGTCCTGCGCGCACTGTTTCGTCCCGGTTCGGTTTTGGATGGTTTTTTGCAGGATTTATCTGTTCCAGGGGTTTCTAACTGACTTGATATCATCCCCAAACGTGGTTAGGCTGTTGTTAATTGAAGATAGAGCCAAATCACTTGTTCTCATCCAAATAACCGCTTCTGAAGCCCTATAAATACAAGCCTAGGGCCTCCTTTCAGCGAGGATGAATTATTATCAAGACGTAGAGGTGCTGCTGGATTGAGGAGTGAAGGAGCACGAATTTCAGCGAAGGCAAATCAGATCCTGGCGAACTTCGGCATAAAGAAGGAGCTATTCGAAGGATCTGAACCCCGTTCGTCCGTCCCTTGAGATTAGGCTTGGTCTTAATCTCGAGAAGAGCCCTGATTTCGCTTGGTCGATTTCAGCGCTTCAAATCAAATACTTCCTCGGCGAAGGCGAAGCTCTGCCGAATTTTCTATCAACCGGATCCAGATCTAAGGCGGTCCACGGATAAACCCCGGCACAGGCAAAGATCCTACGCAAGCAGAAGACCGATAAACGATCTCCCTACGTTTGTTTGATAAAGTTGTACACTTGTTTTATTTTCATTGTCAATGAAAACAGTAATTTTCGACGCAAACAAACTGGCGACCACAGTGGGAGCCAACAGCTTCGCTTCCGGAGCTGTCGTGTCGCAACCTCGGATCTGCATCCCGGTTGAAGAAGTGGTCGAATACGAGTTCGACCAACTGAAGTTCGAGGAATATCTGTCGTCTTCCTCCTCCAGATCCTCCGCCTCTCGCAAGCGAAGGAAGATCAACGCCCCCGTTGTTGCGCTAGCTGAACCTTACAACGCCCTTCCGGTCTCCAATGAGTCCGGATCTGCAGATCTGAACTCCTCCTCAATCAAGGAGTTGAGTACAGAAGGCGCGCCTATTTTATCAAAGAGAACTCGTCAAAGGCAGCGCCAACGTTGTGCGCGCCAACTCGCTAGAGCCTTGGAGTCAATTGATGGGATCCGTTATGAGGCGGATCTGAAAATTAGGCAACGTCAAGCGCCCCAACAGCGGACAAATGCCCTCTCCTCCAAATCACCAACAAATGAATGGGTACAAGTCAAAAGGACCCGTTCAACTCTTGAAGAGCGGATCAAAAAGCGTCGCGTACTGCTTGCGCGCGCGCGAATTCTTGCGCAAGAGGTCAGCCCACTTTATCGAAGAGAGCTCGCCAAAGGCAGCGCCAACGCCTTGCGCGCCAACTCGCTAGGGCTTTGGAGTCAATTGACGGGATCCGTTACGAGACGGATCTGAAAATTAGGCAACGTCAAGCGCCCCAACAGCGGACAAATGCCCTCTCCTCCAAATCACCAACAAGTGAATGGGTACAAGTCAAAAGGACCCGTTCAACTCTTGAAGAGCGGATCAAAAAGCGTCGCGTACTGCTTGCGCGCGCGAGAATTCTTGCACAAGAGGTCAAAAGATTGCAGAGGGAAGAAGTGGAAAAGAAGCCACCAAAACTGTACAAAGTTTGGAGGCCAAAGTCCAAGACGGCGGCCGAAAATCCAAATCGCGGGTCACTTGGGTCCGACCCTCCAATCTGCAGGTCACCCAAATCCGACCCGCTAATCTGCAGGTCGCCCAAATCCGACCCGCCAAAACGCAGGTCACTCCAATCCGACCCGCCAATTTGCAGGTCACTCCAATCCGACCCGCCGATTCGCAGGTCACCCAGATCCGACCCGCCAATTCGCGGGTCACTTGGGTCCGACCCTCCACTTTGCGGGTCACCCAAATCCGACCCTCCACTTTGTGGGTCACTTGGGTCCGACCCTCCAATCTGCAGGTCACCAAAATCCGACCAGCCAATCTACAGGTCGCCCAAATCCGACCCTCCACTTTGCGGGTCACTTGAATCCGACCCTCCAACCCGTCGGTCACTTAAATCTGACCCGCGCCAGAGTCAAGGCAGAAGATGTTCTACACCTATTTCGTCGATCCCTATGATTTCCGCACCTCCGACGGAGCACCGGGACAGTGCGGACTTATCCCATTTTAAGGTGAGGATAGTCGATCGTCTGGGTCCTTTGCACGAGGATCGAGACAAAGTTCTGATCGAAGAACGTTTGGGTCCGGTGACTGAACCCCAAGCAACTCGTCGAGCTGGGGGTCGCACACGCCC
The DNA here is from genome assembly GCF_001876935.1 of Asparagus officinalis. NCBI lineage: Eukaryota > Viridiplantae > Streptophyta > Magnoliopsida > Asparagales > Asparagaceae > Asparagus > Asparagus officinalis. The sequence goes on along the minus strand of NW_017972834.1, from coordinate 14,105 downwards.
TCTCAACAATAACAAGCCTTGTTATAAAAGGAAAACTTCAGTTTCCACCCGTCTGGGGGTGTGTATTCAAAACCAGGAGCCTGTTGAGATCTTGCGCTCCCAAAAGTATAGTTCTAAACATGTGACTCTTGAGAACGCTGATAAAGCGGCAAATCCCCTGAAAGAAACGGATTCATCTGACGATGACAACGTTATACTTGGGGAGTTGTGTCAACGTACGATAGGTTGCTCCGGTCATCTGACCGATGAGTTGTACTATCGGGCTGGGGGTATGAACAAGTCTCGGAAGAGATATACCCGAGAAACAAAATCTCACTGCCCGTGCGTCGAACTTATCAGGGCAGTATTATCAGCGTGTAGCTGCCCCAAGACCGCTCCGCAGAGGGTCTCGGTATTCGAGAGGATCTCCAACGGAATGACTAAGTCCAAACCAAAGCGTCTCCGTAAAAAGAGATCGGTTGTTCAAGGTGACGAACTCCCGGAAGTCACAATAAATATGACTGATAAGGGAAAGTCGATTCGACCTTCTAGCTCTGACCCGCTTATATCTCATCGTCTAACCCGATTGCGATCAGGGACCACTAGACACAGGTACTACCAAAGAATGCAGAGAGGGTTATCCTCGGACGATGAAGCATCGGATGCTAACTCTGCAGTCGCTTCTGACAATACGGTATCTAGCCCAGGGCAATCCCGCGAAGTGTTTATGATTAACACCGAAGAAGCAACTAAAATGGTTGAGGATGCTCTAGCGAAGCAGAAGCAAGCATTTAAATTCGAAATAGAAATGGCTATGCAGCAGATGAAGGAAGAGCACGACCGACAGATTCAGGCTCTTTCCAATCAAATGGGCGAATCCAGCCGTCGCAACGCTGCTAACCAAGTAGGTAGTGATTCAGATGTGGATGAACGCCTCAATACTGATAACCCTCTCGTTGACCAAAATGCTGGGGGTAGCCCCACTAAAGACGACAACGCTGGGGGTGGCCCCGTTATTCCTCTTAAGAATCGTCCAAAGCCCGATACGAGCGAGGATGAGAAAATGAAAGATCTCGAGAGTAAAATCAACGCTCTAATGTCTGATCGAGAGGTAAAGAGGACTGGCATTCCATGTCCATATCCAAGAGAGTGGGACTCAATAGCATACCCGACGAAGTTCAACTTGATTAACTTCACGCCGTTTGACGGGAAGGGTTCACCCACTCAACATCTGATCTACTTCAAGTCCCACTTGGGTATGATCTCCGGCAATGAAGCCTTGATGGTTCGGTCATTCGTTGGCACCCTTCGCGGGCCCGCCTTCAATTGGTACCGCCGTCTCAAGCCCGAAAGTATTAACAACTGGGACGATATGGAGAGCTCATTCCTTGGCAGTTTCTTTGATGACGACGATGAGGTATCCATCAGGACACTTTTCGACGAGAAGCAAGAAGATGACGAGACAGTCGACGACTTCGTCAAGCGCTTCCGGAATAAAGCAATGAACTGCCGAGATCCGATCACGGAGGACTTCATCCTCCAGACATGTCATAACAACCTATCTATTGAGATATTGGAAGTTATGGGAGTCTGAACAAGCCGAACGCTTCCTCCGAATGAAGAAGGCCGAGAGGAGCCAACCGACGGCCAATCCTCCGAACTCAAACTTTGCCTCCCGTGGTAAGGGCAAGGCACCTGCAGCTGCTGTTAGTACAAATCAAACGTCACAACAGCAATCCCGAAGGCAGCAAAAGACTTTGGACCCGAGACTCCAAAAAGAGTATTCTTTCAAGGACGAGGACGTTCCAGCCATTTTCGAATCTCTCTTTGAAAACAACAAGATTAAGCTTCCACCCATCACAAATCAGGAGGAAGCTGATAACATTTTGGATCCAAAGTATTGTGCATACCACAGAAGGATCCTTCATCCCACCAAGGCTTGCTTCGCTCTCAAGAATAGCATCAAAACCCTGGTTGAAGCCGGCGTTATATCGCTCAGTTAAGTCGCAGATAACACTCCAACAAGTATAAGAGTATAAACTGCTTCTTAATCCTCCGACCGGTGTAAGAGGTTAAACTGCTCCCTGATACTCCAATAGGTATATGAGTCTAAACTGTTTCCTACCGTTGATGGGAAGTTCCTGGAGAATATTACGCTAATATTCTTAAGGATAACCCGGTCATGTAACGGAGTACAAAGTCAGACCCAGTTCCAAGAAGGAAGCTGGGGGTGGATGATTTATGTAATGGGAAGTTCCCAGAAGAATACTGCATGTGGTATTCTTAGGGATAACCCAGTTGCTATAATAAATAAAAATTCACACTTGGACTCTGAATGTTTTCAAAGTTAAAGAGTGTTTTATTATTGATGAATGAGATTCGATCATCTTGACAGATCAACTTTTCCTCACAAAATTCCCCACTGATCAAATCAGTTGACGGTGGGTCCACTAAAATTTTATCCGCCAATTCATGGCAATTCCCAAAACTTGGTGTGTTAAGGCCTAATCACTTAACATCAAAATCCCCCATCGAGTGGCTAATACAAACCAGTATTTTTACTGCTACCTGTATTCCGCTCTCTTTGCTTTCAGGTCAAACCTATAAAAGTTAGGGCCAAAGCTAAATTCTCCTCTCGATTCCTTTCATGAACGAGAGGTTCATTTTCAGTACGAGCAATCCAACCTATAAAAGTTAGGATTGTCTCCAACCTCACTTAGTCAAACCTGCAGATAGTTAAGACTAAGATCGAGTCATCTCTTTCGATGAACGAAAGACTTCCATCTTTTCCCTTTTCAGCCAAACCTATAAAAGTTAGGGTCGAAATTGGAATTTCCCCTCAATAAATGAGGAACTCTTTTCTTAGATCAAACAACCAATCCTATAAAAGTTAGGGTCGTTTGAATCTTTCCGATTCTCGAAGTGGAGATCCCACTCTTAGTTTCATCTTTCCAGATTCTGGGGGTGGAGATCCCACCTCGAGTTTCCTTTCCGACTGGAGATAGAATATAAAATTCTTCCTCTTCAGTGTTGGAAGATAGAATATAAAATTCTTCCTCTTTCGTTTTCGGGTTTGTCTTTACCCTGAGAAAAGACGTAACTCAAATCCGCGCACTTTATGCACGGGGGATTTTATCTCGATTCCTAAATAGAGATAAGCCTACGCCTAACACGCGTTGCCGGTTTAGTCTTTCTCCGAATGAAAAAGATACCAGAATATAAGTCTGGGGACTTTTATCCCGAATCCTAAGTAGGGATGAGTCAGCGTCTAACAAGCGTTGCTGGGTGCCATATTTCCATAAGAAATGGCAAAGTCTATGTATTCAAAGTCATAGCACCAAGTCTAAGTGAATTAATTCTCTTAGCGCAACGTTACATGTGAAACGGGTTTTAATAATTCACATGCTAGCCCGATTCAAACGGTAATCGGTAAAGGCACATCAAATCCGTTGAAGGCTGGGGGTTTGCCAAAAATCTTAAGTCTACGTCTAACACACGTCGCCGGTTTAGTCTTTCACCGATTGAAAAAGACACCAGAGTATAATTCTGGGGAATTTACCCCGAAGCCTAAGAAGGGGTAAGTCAACGCCTAATACGCGTTGCCGTTTAGTCTACTCCCATGAGAAAGACGAAGTCTATGTATTCAAAATCATAGCACCATGTCTAGGAGAATTAACTCTCTTAGCGCAACGTTACATGTGAAACGGGTTTTAATAATTCACATGCTAGCCCGACTCAAACGGTAGTCGGTAAAGGCTCATCAAACCCGTTGAAGGCTGGGGGTTTGCCAAAAATCCCACAAGTATTATGGTTGATTATTCCATACGTAGTGGTTGATTATTCCATACGGAGTAAGACATCATAATAAATGAGACATAATGAATGAAAAAGACATATTTTCTATTAATAAAATTGAGTTTGCAGGTACAAGAGTTACAATCAATCTACATGAAGTTTGTGACTACAGGCTTGCTGTTCAAGTTTAGTCAATGCCTCTATATAAGTTCGCTCAAGCTCACAATGCAATGCAACCTTGAAGGATTCCTCGGTGAGGGATAATGTTTTCGCAGCCTCTTGTTGGATCTTGGCTAACTTCTGTTTCGAAAGCTCCAATTTTCCGGATATCACAACTCGTGAACGCTCCAAGTCATCCTTCGCCATCCCCAAGATAGCCAAGGCCTCCATTTGATCCACCCGACTTTGTTGCGTTTGAATCTCAAGTCCAGCCGAAGCCCGAGTGTCGTGCCATGCTTGTAGACGAGATTCCATCCAAATGGCTGTGTACGTTGAGCTACCAGCAGTCTTCAACTCTTGTAACCGTCGGAATTCGCGCTCCAGCCGGTCCAAAGCGTCGACATAGCTAATCTGCAATAAAGATCAACAGCTCAGTCAGATCAAGAATCGAGATACATAAATCGAAAGACTAAAAGGGAAATTGCGAATCTTTAATTGAAATTCTATGAAATGGAATTTTCCAATTAAAGGTCTAATTAAACCTATACGACATTCTCGGTTCAAGTTAAGTGTCACAGAGTCAAATACAAAGAACTCGGTCATGTACAAGTTTGAATTCAAGGCATATACAAGGGTTCGGCTATATACAAATTCGAATTTGGATTATATACAAGAGTTCAACCATATGCAAGAGTTCAATCACATATACACGAATTCAATCATATATGCGGAGTTTGGTTATATACGAGTTCGGATTCAAGTCATGCACAAATTCAATTATATACAAGAGGCATCCACCCAAGGAGTTTCAGGCATTTTCACCGAGTAATGGCAACAGACAAAATATACTTAATTCTGGTTCCATCTGCATGGAAACACCTCATTTTGAGGATTCATGGAAAATATCAAGCCTATCACCAGATAATCATCTGCTGAGGAGAAAGCCAGTTATAAATAGATCAATGCTTACTGATATACGAGATGCATGTCCTGAATCAATGCTTTTTAGCCCAGGAGTTGTAGAGCAGTGCACTAGACAAAAAAAAATCCGGAAGTTTCTCGCTTCCAGTTCAAAATTGCCTAAATAATTCCTTATTATATGAAAGGGGATTTCAACCTGTTGCTATTTGACATGGATGACGAATTTAGTCCAGGTAAAATTGAAACAGATGACTTGCAGAAGATCATACATCATCGGAAGCTTTGATGCATAAAAAAAAATATATATATATATATATATACTTTGAAAGAGCAGGACACACTCAGACATCAACCCAGGTCAAATTTCGGCCAATCATCAAAAAAAAAGAGAGAAAAAAATTCGGTTTTCCCCCAAGATCAGAGAGTTGAAGGCGTCAAACATCAAGCCATGAACACAACAAACCCAGGTCAAATTTCGGCCAGCTCCTCAAACCCCATATTCAAGATTCGGTTCTCCCCCAAGATTAGAGAGTTGAGACCGCAGATATCAAGCCATGAACACAATCAAACTCAAAAATTCGATCATCATTCAAAGCTCAAGTTCAGGTTTCGGTTTTCCCCAAAATTCAAGAACTAGGGCTTCGACTTTTTAGGTCAAAATTCAAAAAAATCAGCCACAAATCAAGCCCAAACATGAAGAGTAGAACGAAATTGAAACAAAAAGGGTACATTCACCTAAAATTCGAAGAAGAATCAAGGAGGAGAGGAGTCCCGTCGAAGTGAAATCCACCAAGTGCTCGAACCCGAACTGAGCAGCCGACACCCTAGAGTCCAATCGGTTGTAGAGGGATTGAGGAGAAGGAGATGAAGGATTTAAAGGCAGGGGAGTTTGATCTCGGTTGGAACTCTTGAGCTGAAGGAGTTCTTGAACAAAGGAGATGGGGAAGAACAAGGACCTGGAACCGAAACTGAGGAAGAAGGAAGAAAGAAATAGGGTTTTTACCCCCTTCTCCCAAATTCTGACCCGCGTTCCGCGGGTCGGACTTGTGTCCGACCCGTGTGCTCGCGGGTCGGATCATTCCGACCCGTGATCACGCGGGTCGGATTCATCTGACCCGCGTGAACGCGGGTCAGACCCAGTTCAGTGTCCGTTTTGTAGTATTTTCGCCCGTTTTCGTCCGTTTTTGAAATTTTCGAAGGTTAACCTCATCTCCCAGACAATTTCACAGCATTTTTGTTCATATTTGGAATGTTCAGAGTTCGACTTCATTTCCCGGATAATTGAGCAGCATTTTCAGTCAGATTTGGAATTTCCGGAGTTCAATTCCGTCTCCCAAATAATTTCGAGATATTTTCGTTTATTTTCAGAATACTCGAGACCCAATTTTATATTTTGGGTGATTTCGTGATTTTTTCGCCTATTTTCGGAATATTCGGGACCCAATTTTATATTTTGGGGTGATTTCGCGATATTTTCGCCTATTATCGGAATATTCGAAATCCAAACTCCAACGGGTACATGAGTCTAAACTGTTCCCCATTTTGACAGGAAGTTCCTATTTTCGCCTATTTTCGGAATATTTGAAATCCAAACTCCAACGGGTACATGAGTCTAAACTGTTTCCCATTTTGACAGGAAGTTCCTAGAGAATATTACAGATAATAATTCTTAAGGATAACCTGGCAACCTCCGGCGGGTACACGAGGTTAAACTGATTCCCGAAACTCCCAGGAGTACACGAGTATAAACTGGTTCTTCTCCGATCGACTCGAAACCCTAAGGTCAACGCCGGTCAACGCGTAGCCCTAGGTCAACGCCAGTCAACGCGTTGCGATTAATCCAAAAGCCAACTCAGTGACATATCAACAAAAATCCACTCACCAGTTCCGGTTCAAGGCTTCAATAACGGTCAGACGATAAACGCAGTACCGAGAAAATCTTAGCTATTCGACAAAATACAGAATACGCTAAAATATGGAGAAGTCAATAATCGAAACCATCTGTAGGTCCTTTAACACCGACTGAAGGTGGGGATCCATCATATCCAAAGTGTTTCAGACTCCTCTATGAAAGAATGAGGCTGAAACACTTTGGAAGGGGTATCTGTAGGCGTCTAAAATTGTCTACGAGATCCCGCACGAAATTCGAAGCAACGAATGGGCGAGTCAAAAAGATTCACCTAATCAGCTCGCGCACGTCGCTCGGCGCACTCACGCCATTCAGCCCGTGCGCGTCGGTCAACGCGCGTACGTCAAATCATCTCGTGCACGTCGATCAACGTGCTGCACGTCAACCAACTCGTGTGCGCCGGTCAACGCGCGCACGTCAACCAACTCGTGCGCGCCGGTCAACGCGCGCATGTCAAATCATCTTGTGCGCGTCGGTCAACGCGCGCACGTCAACCAACTCGTGCGCGCCAGTCAACGCGTGCACGTCAACCAACTCGTGTGCGCCGGTCAACGCGCGCACGTCAACCAACTCGTGCGCGCCG
>NW_017972834.1:4241-6662 GCF_001876935.1 Asparagus officinalis | reverse complement strand
TCCGACCCGCGCAAGCGCGGGTCGGACTGATCCGACCCGCGCAAGCGCGGGTCGGATTGGTCCGACCCGCGCAAGCGCGGGTCGGATTTTTCCGACCCGCGCAAGCGCGGGTCGGACTGATCCGACCCGCGCAAGCGCGGGTCGGACTGATCCGACCCGCGCAAGCGCGGGTCGGACTGATCCGACCCGCGCAAGCGCGGGTCGGACTGATCCGACCCGCGCAAGCGCGGGTCGGACTGATCCGACCCGCGCAAGCGCGGGTCAGACTTGTCCTGCGCGCACTGTTTCGTCCCGGTTCGGTTTTGGATGGTTTTTCTCGAGATTTGTTGGTTCCAGGGGTTTCTAACTGACCTGATATCATCCCCAAACGTGGTTAGGCTGTTGTTAACTGAAGATAGAGCCAAATCACTTGTTCTCATCCAAATAACCGCATTCGGGGTCTATAAATATGAGTCAAAGGCCTCCATTTTTCAGGGGCGATTGATTATCAAGACGAGGAGGTGCTGCCGGATTGTGGAGTCAAAGGAGCACGAATTTCAGCGAGGGTTGACAGATCTTGGCGAGTTCTTCGGCATAAAGAAGGAGAGTTCGAGAGATCCGACGCCCGTTCCCGTCCGTCCCTTGAGATTAGGCTTGGTCTTAATCTCGAGAAGAGCCCTGATTTCGCTTGGTCGATTTCAGCGCTTCAAATCAAATACTTCCTCGGCGAAGGCGAAGCTCTGCCGAATTTTTCATCAACCGGATCCAGATCTAAGGCGGTCCACGGATCGTTCTCGGCACAGGCAAAGAACCCACGCAAGCAGAAGACCGATAAACGATCTCTGCATTTGTTTTGACGAGAGTTGTAACTTTTGTTTTCATTGTGTAAAGATCTTATAAAAAGATTATCTTTTTTTGTTTTCATTGTAACGACCGAAGTTGTAATGAATACCGCAATGAATTCATCAATTTTCGACGCAAACAGATGTTCTCATTCGGCTTCTTTCGGTGTTATGATGCTAACATCAATCAAGGCTTGAATGCTGTTTTTCAGCGTAATACAAGTCTTGGTGGGGTGATGGACCCTCCTATGATATGCATAGTACTTAGGATCCGAAATCTTGTTTGCTTCCTCCTGATTTGTAATCGGTGGTAGCTTGATCTTATTGTTGGCGAGGATATATTTGAAGATGGTTGGAACTTCATCATCTTCGAAAGAATACTCCTCCTGGAACTTCGGATTAAGAGTCCTTTGTTGTCTCCAAGGTGTCTATTGATAAATATCGTCAGCAGTTGCAGGTACTTTAGTCATCGGTTGGCCCCTCTCGAGCTCCTTTCTTTTGAGGAAACGTTCAACCTGTTCTCCACGTAGTTTTAATTCCTTCCAGGTGATTAAGGGAACAACACCTATGACTTCAAGGACATCGATGGAGAGATTATCATGACACGTCTGTAAGATGAACTCATCTGTGATAGGATCCCTGCAATTCATTTCCTTGTTGTGGAAGCGTTTGACTAAACTATCAACTGACTCATCATCTTTTTACTTCTCATCCAGAAGAGCTTCGATCGACACGTCAGTGTCATCGTCGAAAAAGTTGTTAAGGAACGAGCTTTCCAGGTTGTCCCAACAATTGATGCTCCCCGGCTTAAGATGTCGATACCAATCGAAGGCCGCCCCGCGAAGGGTACCCACGAATGACCGAATCATTAGGGGTTCATTCCTGAAGATCACTCCCAAGTGAGACCTGAAGTAAATCAAATGTTGAGTGGGTGATCCTCTCTCGTCAAATGGCGTAAAGTTAATTAGATTGTACTTCGCCGGGTATGGGATTGAATCCCACTCTCTTGGATATGGGCACGGAATGCCCGTTCTCTTTACTTCTTGAATGGACATTAAGGCATTGACCTTATTCTCCAGCTCTTTCATCATCTCGTTATCGTCTGTATCTTTCTTTGGGCCATTTTGAGGAGGAACGATGAGACCACCCCTAGCGTTATCATTAGTGATGGGGCTACCCCTAATATTTTTATTTTTAGTGAGTACATTTGGACCACCTCTAATTTTATTTAGGGATGCGAGGATTGCTACCAACTATGACGTTTTGAGTACAGTGGCTGAATTTAGCCCACTGACTGGACTCTCTCATCTGCTGCATGGTCAACTCTATCTCAGTGTTCATTTTAGCCCTAAATTCCTCTCGTTGTTTAGCCAGTGCTTCTTGAAGCATTTGGGCCACTAGGTCAGGAGTGATCATGAACGATTCCCTTGCTTTCCCCATGCTGGACATTATGTCGTTGGAGGCAATTGCGGAGCAAGTATCCGATAATTCATCTTCTAAAGATAGTTCTTCGTGCATCCTTGGGTAACGCCTATGTCTGATGGCTCCTAGCTAGAGCCGAGACATTCGTTAAGCTATCCCTGAATTGACTTTTCTTCCG
>NW_017972834.1:1804-4221 GCF_001876935.1 Asparagus officinalis | reverse complement strand
CCGAGACATTCATTAGGCTATCCCTGAATTGACTTTTCTTCCGGGAGAAAAATCGAGATTAGAACCATTTGAAATAATGATAGACTTTCCTTTGTCAACCATATTAATGGTGACTTCAGGGAATTCATCATCCTGAATAGTGGATTTTCTCTCGTGGAAACGTCTTGGCTTAGGCTTCAATGCCTCGGTGGCAAGCTTCTCGAATATCGAGACCCTTTGTGAAATGGTCCTGGGACAACTACATTTCGATAATACCACCCTAATAAGCCTCTCACATGGACAGTGAGAGTTAGTTTCTCGAATATCATCCTTTTGGGATTTATTCACACCACCAGCCTGATAGTGCAACTCATTGGAGCAATCCATCGTTTGTTGGTGTGATACCCCAAGTGTAACATTGTCTTTTGATGGACACGTCTTCTTTTGGGGAAGAAGAACCTTGTTGACATTCTCAGGACGATTTGTTGTCACCTTTGAATGATCCAAGGTCACATCAGGAGTCACACGTTTAGAACCACCCCCTTGCGAGCGTGAGGTATTAACGGGCTCCTGGGTTTCAACACGAACCCTCGGGCGATCGATGCCAAGAGTCGTCTTGTACACGACGTATGAATATGTACAACGAGGTACCCTGGTTTGTTTAGAGGTGACGTGACACCTTTGAGTGGCCTTTGGTTTAACGGAAGTGTTTGCATGACCCCAGCCTGAGAAACTTCTCGGATTTTATTCACCGGAGCTTTGCCTCGATCTTTGTGTAGAGGAACGAGGCGATCTTTTAATGGAATCCTGAATTAGGATAGGTCCACGCTGTCATAAGGCTTCACCGGTAGTACAGGAGCAAAAGGAGTGGGATCAGAGGCTGATGGAGGCTTGGAAACGCCCGCAAGACACGAGTCATGTCTCGCCCTAAGCGGAAGCGTTTCGGATGTTTTTACCTTCGGCACCCAGACTCGTTTATATTTTGGTGCTTCTTTAACCACCTCTTTCTTTTGCATGCCGTGAACTTTTCGTATAAAGGCACACCCACGTGCAGCACGTGCACGTTGTTTTTGGATGCGCTCCTTTGAGGTTTAACTCCTTCAAGGTTGAACGAGTCCTTTTGATAAGAACCCATTCTCCCGTCGATGGTTCGATGGACGTAGCAGCAACTTACCGTTGGGGTGGCTGGATTACCCGATGCTTCCTAGACTCTAAGTCTGCATAGTAGCGAACTACATCGACTTGTTCTAATGCTTTGGCAATTTGACGAGCTTGGCGTTGGCGTCGCCTCTGACGAGCCCTCTTCGTCAGAGTTGGCGTACCTTGATTGAACAACTCCTTGACTGGAGAGGAGTTGTGGTGATCAGAGTCATTTGAAGCCTTCATCGGTGAATATGCCTCCTTCAAAGATGGGATCTTTCCGCACTTACAGGGACAGGAGAATTTTGATGAAGACGAGGAGAAATATTTCTCAAACTTAGCTTCGTCGAACTCGTACTCGACCTCTGAATCAACCGGGATCTTGATCTTTGGTTGCGGCACGATAGCCTTGGTGACAAGGCTGTTGGCTCCCACTGTGGTCGTCAGTTTGTTTTTGTTGAAAGCTGCATTCATCATTGATTTCATTAACTTTAGTCATTTACAAAGAATTCAAATAACGAAAATAAAAATTACAACTTTCTTGAAAATAAACACAAGATCAGTTTATCGGCTCTTGCTTGCGTGGGTTCTTTGCCGGTGCCGGGGTTTATCCCTGGACGACCACGAACCAGATCCGATTGATGAAAAATTCAGCAGAGCTTCACCTTCGCCGAGGAAGTATTTGATTTGAAGCGCTGAGATCGACCAAGCGAAATCAGGGCTCTTCTCGAGATTAAGACAAAGCCTAATCTCAAGGAACGGACGTACGGGACTTCGGATCCTTCGAATGACTCCTCCTTTGTGCTGAAGTTCGCCGGGATCTTGTTGACCTTTGTTGAAATTTCGTGCTCCTTGACTCTTCAATCCAGCAGCACCTCGTCCTCTTGATAAAATTCCAGATCCAGAAAATGGAGGCATTTGGTTCATATTTATAGGCCTCAAAATGCGGTTATTTGGATAAGAACAAGGGATTTGGCTCTATCTTCAGTCAACAGCAGCCTAACAACGTTTAGGGATGATCTCAAGTCAGTTAAGAACCCCTGAAACCGATAAACCCTGCAAAAAACCAATTTAAAACCGTCAAAACGTGTTTTGAGACATTAACTGCGCGGCAGAACGATCTGACCCGCGCTCGCGCGGGTCGGAATAATCCGACCCGCGCTTGCGCGGGTCGGAAACATCCGACCCGCGCTCGCGCGGGTCGGAATAATCCGACCCGCGCTTGCGCGGGTCGGAAACATCCGACCCGCGCTCGCGCGGGTCGGAATAATCCGACCCGCGCTTGCGCGGGTCGGAAA
>NW_017972834.1:0-129 GCF_001876935.1 Asparagus officinalis | reverse complement strand
CAAATCACTTGTTCTCATCCAAATACACACTCCCGAAGCCCTATAAATACAAGCCTAGGGCCTCTTTGAAGGGGGGCGATTGATTATCAAGACGAGGAGGTGCTGCCATTGGGGAGGGTCAAAGGAGCA
>NW_017972833.1:0-62214 GCF_001876935.1 Asparagus officinalis | reverse complement strand
AAAAATAGGAATTACAAACAATCCCTTAAATTTTTAGAATTTTTAGAAAACATCTTAAAAGTTTTGAAAATTACAAAAAAATAGCCAAATATTTAGAACTTGCAAAAAGTACCCTAAAAAAATCAAAGATACAAATAGTGCTAGGTAAATTTGAAGTTCTAAAAAACACCCTAAAAGTTTATAAAACTAAAAAGAACACCAAATGAATTAAAATTTTTATGGGGATGTTTGCATTTCTTTGATTTTTTATATAATATTTGAACATTGTGAAATTTTCATCTTATATTTGTATTCTTTTTGAATTTATAGGGTGTTTTCTACAATTTTTATAACTTTTGAGAGTTTTTTGTATTGTTCTAACTTTTAGGGTGCATAACTATATCAAGTAATGATGAAGATCTTTATGAGGAAGTGATTTTTAAGATAGTGTGGACATCAATAATTCTTGGCAGTAGATTATACATGCAAAAAGTTTTAGATGGTATATATAGTAATTTGGTCTTACGTGGAGCAGTTAACACTTTTAAAAAAGTTAACAAGTTAAACAATTTGCAATCTATAGGAAACACCCCGAAATTTTTTTAAAATTTTTAAAAGAATACTCAAAATTCAAAATTTGGAAACAAAATATCTTGAGAATCAAACCTACCAACAACACAATGAAAATATAAGAGGTAAGTTGAATTTATAGAAAACATTCTGAAAGCTTCAAAATACAAAAAACTCCCTAAACATTTAAAATTTATTAAAAAATAATGGGTACAAAAGGTAAGTTGAAAATCTTTAAATTTGAAATTTGCAAAAAAAACCAATGTGAAAATTAATTTAGAAAATATATAAAAACCCCTAAATTTAAAAAGTTGTAGTGGCATTTTTTGCAATTCCTTGATTTTCAGAGTAAAGTTTGGAAGTTTATGAAATTTTCAATGTGTATCTGTAATTTTTAAAATTTTAAAGTATTTTTTGTAATTTTCAAAATTCTTGAGTGTTTTTTATAGTTTTATAAACTTTCACTGTAATTTTGGTGTCATGCATAAATATATCAAGCAATGATGAAATCTTTAAGCGGATGTGATTCCTAAGATCCATTAGGCCATGGTTGGACATCCGTAACCATATTGAGTTCATCGTAGATAAATTACCTTACAACCGAGTTATAATAAGCACAAATCTAAAGGAAACAATGAAGATATTTGACCATGTGCTAAGCACATGCATCCCAACTAGCAACTTAAAAGTTGCACCATACCTCTAATAGCTTGCAGAAAATCTCCAGTATCTTTTTAGGTAAATTTGAAGTATTAAACCCCAATAACTTTCAAAATGTCATTTTATCTTGATCTTTTGTACTAATTTATGGTGGTTATCTACAAAATGTAAAAACTTATCGCGGGTCTTCTACAAAACACAAAAAATACCGGGGCTTAATGCAATTTTGGAAGTTATTATGGGGTTTATTGCAAAATTCTGAAATTTGTTAGGGGCTTAGTGTAATTTACCCTTTCATGAATATATATAACCTTGTTTTCTGGTTAATATTAGGGTTCTCCAGCAGCCTAAAGCGTATTCCCTTCCTCAAAGTATTGTTGTAGGCGTCTAAAAATGCCTATAGTTGTCTGCACGCAGCTCGAGACGAAGAGAATGCGATGAACGTCATCATCCAAGTCAAGAAGGATTATCCGAGTGGCCCACGCTTATTGGTCAGCTCCAAGTGACCGAACGCGCTTGTCAGTCAGCTCGTGCTCATCAACCAGTGAAGCGTAAAAGTCAACAAGACAACCAAATACGTAAATCGGCAGAAAGTACAAGTCCGGGAAAGTCAGGAAACACCAAAAAGCTCAAAAGAGCTCGGAACTCGCGTGGCGCACGGGTCACCCAAGGGTGACCCGCTCGCGAGGGTCATCGCATAGTGACCCACGACTGCGCAGGTCACTGCGGTCTGTCTCGCATAGTTTCGAGCCCCAAACGTGTTTTCGACGGTTTTTTTGCTGTTTTCTCAGAATTTGTTCGTTTCAGAGCATCTCAACTGATTGGATATCATCCATAAATATGATTAGGCCATTGTCAACTGAAGATATGGCCAAATCTCTCATTCTTATCCAAATACCCCCCATCCGGAGCCCTATAAATATAAGCATAGGGCATCCTTTCACGGGGGGCGAATTATTATCAAAACGAGGAGGCGCTGTCAAACTTCAGAGCCTAGAGCCACAAATTTCAGCAAGGGCTAGCGAGATTTTGACGAACTTCGGCATAAAGAAGAAGTCTTTCGAATGATCTGAAGCCTGTTTCCACCTTTCCTTGAGATTAGGCTTGGTCTTAATCTCGAGAAAAGTACTGATTTCGCTTGGTCGATATCAGTACTTCAGCGAATACTTCCTTGGTAAAGTAAGAGCTCTGATTAATCATTCTGTCAACCAGATCCGATATGTAGGTGATCCACGGATATCAACATCCCTGGCTGTAGGCAATAAAAATTACCTTAATTCCTAGCAAAGAAGCTCAAACTTGACAAAAACGCTAATATCTCTCAAACCGTAAGAAATTTGGTGAAACAGATAGGAGCAAACCGAACCCTTTGAGGTCAGTTTGATTGGCTCCGTCTCGTCGAGATAGTCGATTTTCATATATAATTCATCCAATTCCGACTTACGGTTTGAAAGTTATGACCCGTTCTTGGTAGCATGTTTTGAAGCCCACCTGCAAGACTGGATTTGCCTGAACATTAAAGTCCGCCTGCAATGCTAAGTTCGCCTGACAACTTAGCTCATCTGAACTGATTGAAGCTCGCCTGACAGCTTTGCCTACGAGGTTCGCCACGCAGCAAGGCTCGATATCAGAAGATGATGTTCGCCATGCAACGATGCTCAACATCAGAAGACGAGGTTTGCCACGCAGCGAGGCTCAACATCAAAAGACGAGGTTCGCCATGCAACAGGGCTCGACATCAAAGTTCATCACTAGGGACAAAACTCCTCTAGGAAATGAAGCCCTTTTAGGAGACGAAGTTCATCCACAGACGAACCTCGTCAAACGGCACCTCACCCCTCAAAATACGAATTTCGTCATTGAAGAAGAAGTTCGTCCAAAAACGAAGTTCGTCATTGAAGATAAAGTTCTTCGAGAAAAGAAGTTCATCATTGAAGACGAAGTTTGTCAGAAACGAAGTTCGTCATTGAAGATGAAGTTCAGCCAGAAACGAAGTTCGTCATTAAAGATGAACTTCGTCGTTGTCATTATTGACGAACCTCGTTTGTCACCGTTTCTAGAGGCTACATTTAAGGAGGGTTAATGACCCATAACTCACTCATTTAAGGAGAGTTAATGACAATTAACTCACCCATTTAAATGGGAGTTAATAACCATAACTCCCTCATTATAAGGGGAGTTAAAGCCCATTAACTCGCTCTATAATGGTCCTGAGCCTATAAATAGGCATGATCAACATGAAAGAAGGGGGGAGGAGATTGAGAGGCTTGTCAAAAATCCTATCTCTCCTCCACTCTCATGGATCGTCATAGATCATCGGCTAATCATTTGGCCTTGGAGCGTCGAAGCTCATAACAAGCATGACGAGGGTCATTGCAATGACGGACCTCGTCTCAAACAACAAAGCTTGTCGTTGGAAACAAGATTTGAAGCACGTCAATGAAGACGAAGCTCGTCAGCAAAGACGAAGCTCGTCAGCAAAGACGAAGCTTGTCTAATGAACCTCGCCACGCAACGAGGCTCATCATCTATACGAAGTTCGGCTGTAATGGCCACGAGGACCAAGTCAGCCTACGTGGGCTAAATCTAAGGAGTACGTTACGCTCCATTAGTCAACATAGGCTAAATCTCAGGAGTCGGTTACGCCCACGACCCCACAATTGTAGCACGTCAATTAAGTGCTAAAGCTCTATAAATAGCCGCAAGCAGCTATGAAGAGGGCGGTTGGAGATTTTAAACTTGGACTTCAAGAAGCATCAGAGATCAGAATTTCTTCGCACGGATCCGGAGTTCGAACCTCGATTCTTGCCGGTCAACGAACGTTAGAAGCTTTAGTGATCTTGGTCTGATCGTCAACGGGAGGCAATCTCAACTCAAACATCGAGGGAAGCATCCTTTCACTACCAAGAACCCACATTAAACAAAGAGAATCTGAATTAATCTTCTCTTCATCTGTAATCGAGAGAGAGCGTGAGTGATTGTAAGGGTTTCGTACCAAGCGATCGAACCCATTTCTTAAAACAAGAGAATCAATCCAACGTTAATTTTTCGACCCTACACCGGCATAGGCAAAGATCTCACACAAACAGAGACTAATAAATATGATCTGTGTGTTGTTTGAAATAGATTGTAATCAGTTATTCCCATTGTGTAAAAGTCTTATAAAAAGACTAACTTTTTGTTGAGTTTATTGTAACGCCTGAAGTTGTAATAGATTCAATCACAATGAAGAAAACAATTTCTAACCCAAACAATTGTCACCTATAAACGGTATACATTTTAAACCAAACATCTTACTCATTTACAGCATATTAAGTATATAACAACCAATCGCAATCGTGTAGAGAAAAGCATAGGGTGCCATAAAATTATTTGACATTTTCCGATCTTTATAGTAGCTATTAAGGCTTTTCAAAAGACCACCCTTAACTTTGAACAATTATTAGATGTTCTCCCATAACTTTAAATATATTCGAAAACTCTCCTTAAATTTAAGAGTTATAAAAAAACGCTTCAACTTTAAAAATTTTTATCATAAAACTCCCTTGACAATGTAGGGCCAATTTTCACATAAGTGGGTAAAATTATGTAGCAAAATATGTTTGCTAGTGAGTATTATGGTTCACTCTTTTGTGCCTATGCAGGTAGGTGGATGCGTGTGTTTTTTCTTTTTCTTTTCCTTTATCTTTTTTCTTCACTTTGGGAAAACCTTCAAAATTGTTTTTTTTTTAATATTCTAAAAGTTGCAAGGGGTTATCTAATAAGCGCCTAAAGTTAAGGGGCTTTTCTGAAATTTATCCCAAAATTAACCATTACATCAACACAAGGTGGGCACGAAACGAATAGAATCAATCGAATACCAGCAGACTTTGTATATGTATTCGTTAAAAATTTTCAAATTCCACTACAAATTGGAATATTAGTCGCTGTATTTCTTGGAATTAGAATTCAAATACCTATGAAATATTTGTGAAAATTTATTGAATTTTATGATAGATTTATTTGATTAATAATATTTTATATTACTTTGGTTTAAAAACTCACATTGAGGTCTTTAAGTTTGTTAAAATCACTCTTTTATATATAAAGAAAAGTTCATATATGTCATAGCATAAGTATCCACATGTATCTTTATCCTATTACAAAATGTCATGTGGACAACTAACCTTATATACACATAAGAATTCTTATCAAATTAAAATTATTCAGAATTAAAAAATTTTAAAAAATTAAATATTTTATAATCCTTATCCGATTATATATTTTTAATATATATAAATATAATTAATAAATCTCATAATTATATATTAAAATATAGAAATTAAAGAAAAAAACCATGTAAAGAGACTCTCTACATAAAATCATCGATTAATTTTACAAAACTCCCTCAACTATTTTAACTTGAGAAACCACATCAAATTTGAGTATATTGTAGACAACATTCGTCAACTATTTTAATTTGAGAAAACAACTCGATCAACTTTAAGCTTATTGTAAATAACCCCCTCAAGTTTGAAAATTTGAGAAATCTCCATGAACTCTTCTCACTTTATGCCTTAAAAGATAACATTGTTTGGTCTAGCATGTAATATAACAAATAGGTGACAAATAAAAGACCAAAATACCCCTCACTTATGAATAATTTACTCGGATTTTTTTAGATTAAGTGAAAGAGAAGAGAAAGATGTCAAAAAGCATTGTAAATTCAAAACAGTTTTTACCCATTAAGGTTTCTTAAAATATTGATGTATTAGTCTTCTTATCTTTTTTTGATTTTATAAAGAGGTGTTTTTGGTTCACCCATGCTTCTTTTTAAGATATTAATATAACATAGGACACCATAATATAACATGTAAAGATTTATAAAATTAAAAATTTATATTAAAAAATTATTCCTTCCAATGCAAAAAATAAATAAATTATTTACAAAAATTACCAATAATATTATATTTAATTCTTGTTGTTTTATCTTATATTTTCTAATAATTATATTGAAATTCTAATAGGATTTTTAAGACTATTCTAGGAATAAATATTTGGGCTCTTAAGTTATTTTATGTATATTTTCAAACCACGTATACTTTTCTATTAAGTTGAAGTTCAAATACAAGCATCACAAGATTGAGGTTCTAGGGTGAGATTGGTTTAGATTAAATCAATAGATGAAGGTCTTATATTTCATCTAACTATAACGTTTTATTTATAAGACTCATGCGTGCTCGCACGGGAAAAATATTTGTTAGCATAGAATTTAAATTATAAAATGTAAATGTAAAAAAAAAAAAGATAGCACGTCATGCATGCAATAATACAAATTATAAACGATAAAACTCTAAAAAAATTTGATAATCAAACAAATCGAATATACATCTAGTTAATTTGTATTCATTTATGAACTAAATACGAAAAAACCATTTTTATAGTTAAATAAACTATTGAATTGAGTATAATTGAATAGCTAGATAAACAATTAACGAACTATTTGTTAAATATTTGATTGGTCACCACCCAATACACGACAATACGTTGAACTTTGCTTCCTCCTACATAATTTTCTGATCATCTCCTTACCTTATACCGGTGGTACTCGTCCGCTGTCCTATCCGCAGTATCATTATTTGCAATATTTCCTGCGATAAATATTCAAAACATAAACCAAAAAAGTAAAAATGAATATAAATTTCCAATCAATTTTCAAAATGGACTGCTGAGATTCACCTGGAACGTGAACGAAGACGTCCCAGGAGCTGGGTCCACGGCCCTCCTTGAGCGCCATACCCTCCACTTGATATGCAGACGCAGCGCTTCCGAAGGTGAACCCCTCCGGAAACGCAGCCCGGTTCAGTCCACAGTGAATCGGACCGGCGCTGACCGCGGCAGAGCACCGGACTGCGAGGAGAACCAGTGAGAAGAGAATCGGAATCTTCATGTCGTAAAAATACGGAGGGAGCGAAGTTGGACACTGGGCGTATTTATAGGCGAGATGCACAGGACAGTTGTGGATGTCCGCATAGATATTTGATTAAGGGGTTGGCAAAATGAAGGGTAGATTTCACTTAACCCCCAACCCCACCCACCAAAAAAAAGAAAAACTTTGGTGTCGTTTGGGTATAACCCTCGTATACTTTGTTTATTCTACTTTGGGCGCGCCCGTCTGGTGTTGTTAGGACTTCAAATAAATTACTTATAAAAGTAGATTATAGAAACAATTTATATAACCCGTTAAAAATGGCTGCTTTATAATCAAATATTAAAAATTGCTTCAAAAGTAGTTAAAGTGTTTGGTACAACCGTGCTTAATGATCATTATTAAAGATAAATGTATACATGATATATAAGCTTAAAAAAGTAGAAGCTATTTTTAAAATCATCTTCAGATCACTTCTAAAAGCACTCTCTTAAAAACAGAAGTTTTTAGCAAGCATGTCAAAAATGTTTTCACAAAATTCTACTATTAGTTGCTTCATGAAAAAATAAGCAAAAGCATCCTAAAAACAACAATATCAAACTAACCCTTAAGGGCTATTAGGCCAATCTAATATTGCTAAAACTAAGTGGCATTTAGGGAGCGGATTTCTTGGTGCACGTTAGCAGGGCGATTTCCCTGCTAACTTGCGCCCCCGCTAAGGTTTAAAAATGGCGAAAAAGAAGAGGAAAAATGGGAAGAAAATCCTAGAAATTGGATTAAGAGCTACAAATTCATGTGTGTCTTTATCTGAGGATCATGTTGATGCTGATTTTGATGTTGATGATGAAGAATCCACATTGGATCTAATGGGATCAACTGGCCCAAAAGGAGAGAAGAAGAAGGTTCTTATGGTGGAACTCTTGAATTCTGATCCAGGTCCTGTTCTTTTCTCTTCTCATCTAGCTGGATCTCAATCTCATCGAAATCTTGGTATGTCTCTGTGTCCTCAATCTATTGCAAGTAATTCTTTGAAAGTTTCTTGGGCTGAAGAGGTTGAATTTGCTGCTGTTTTTTCGCATCAACATCAAAATTTGATTCCTGCAAGTAATTTTGATAGATCAGTGAATTCTGCACGGAATCTTGAAGCTAATCCTTTACTTCTTGATTCTGTTCCTATGGTAGTTTTTGATGATAGTAATAAAAGTGTTAATTCTGCAAAGGCCTCTCATAGTGAGAACTTATTGAATTCTACACGAAATCTTGAAACTAATCCAATAGTTCTTGATTCTGTACCTTTGGAAACAACTGGTGATAGCTTAAAGATTTCAAATCTTGCAAAGTCTCCTGTTAATGAGAATTTGGAGCTTCCTGATGTTCCTTCTAAGAAACAGGATCCTGTGAAAAGTTGGGCCAGTCTTTTCTCATACAATAGGAAGTCAGGATCTGGAATGAATCTGAATTTTGTTTCTCCTAACTCTAAAGATGTTGTAGTTTTCGATGAGGAAGAGTGGAATGAAGGTAATACAATGTGGCAGTTCTCTTTAATTGGACAAGTATTAGGGTTAAATGTTAAATTCAAAGCCATGGAGAATTTTGTGCACAAAGTTTGGGCTCGTTGGGTCATTCCTGAGATTTGCATACTTAAATCAGGGGTTTTTCTATTCAAGTTCAAAAATCAGATGGAGATGGATGATATTCTTGTGAATGGACCTTGGTTCTTTGGTTCAAGGCCCCTTCTTCTAAAAACATGGTCCAATGAGGATGGAATTGATAAAGTAAATGAATGTATCTACCCTTTATGGATTCAATTTCCAGCATTAAGGCTCAATTTATGGAATTCTAGATGCCTAAGTAAAATAGCCAGTTTAATTGGGCGTCCTGTTGCAACTGACAAGTTAACGGCTAATAGACAAAGGTTGGCCTATGCAAGGGTTCTTGTAGAAGTACATATGCCTTCCCCCCTCCCTGATCATATTTCTATACAAGGTCCCAATGGTATGATGGTTAAACAAAGGGTAATTTATGAATTCAAACCTAAATGGTGTGAAAACTGTAAGATAGTGGGTCATGAAACTATCTTTTGCAAAAGATTTCCTAAGATTCAAAAATGGATTCCAAAGCAAGGCATCAATCCAGGCACCACTAATGTTGATCTGAATGGAGTTGCTCAGGGCAAAAGTGATAGCAATACTGGGTATAACCCTATGCATTCTGGAGCTGTGCATGTTCAGAATCAAAATAGGCCTGCAGCTGTAGCACATCAAGTAGATTTGAGTATATGCAATACTGGGAATAACTCTATGCATGCTGGAGCTGTGCATGTAACTGTAGCACCTCAGGTGGATTTGAGTTTTTGCAATAATGGAAATAGCTCTATGCATTCTGGTGAAATATATGCCCAGAATCAAAATAGGCCTGCATCTGTAGCACCTCAGGTGGATTTGAGTTTATGCAATAATGGAAATAGCTCTATGCATTTTGGAGCTGTGTATGCCCAGAATCAAAAAAGGCATGTATCTGTAGCACCTCAAGTGGATTTATGCAATACTGAGAATAACTCTGTGCATACTGGAGCTGTGCATGTCTAGAATCAAAATAGGCCTGCAACTGTAGCACCTCAGGTGTATTTGAGTGGAAATAGCTCTGTGCAGTCTGCACAAAAGGCTGGAACTGACATTCTGGTATCTAAGGGAGCTAGCACAATATTTAGGGGTTCTTCTGGATTTTGCATGCACCCTGTACATGTACAAAAATAAATTGAGTCTGGGACTGATGATGTGACACCTCGGGATGATCTGAATATGTGCATGGATGCAGATAATAGCTCTGTGCATGTTCAGAATCAACAGAGGCCAGTTTATGCTATGCACATACCTGGAACTAATTCTTTGGCACCTCAGGAATCTTTAATTATGCGCAATAGAGGGAGGGGATCTGATAGCAGCTCAGTGCATGTTGGCCAAAATCAGCATAAATCTGGAAATAACAGAATTAGAAAAAGTTTAAATTCAGGAAACTCTTTCGCTCATCTCAGAAATCTGGAATATGATCCCTCTACTGATAGGGGGGTAGGATAAATATATGAATTGGTCCTTTTGGAATGTTAGAGGATTGAATAAATCCTCAAAACAACACCTAGTTAAGCATCATCTTCAACAGTATCATTTATCTTTTCTAGCTCTTCTTGAAACCAAAATCAAGGCTGAAATGATCTCAGTTATTGCAAAGAAACTTACTGGAAACTGGAAGTGGATTTCTAATGCAAACAATAACACCAAAGCCAGAATTATGTTGCTATGGGATCCTAATATTCTGGAAGTACAAATGGACAGTCTATCAGATCAACATATTACCTGCAAAATTAAGTCTATGGATGGGAGAATTGATTATATATTTTCCTCTATATATGGTCAAAATCAACTAGAAAAAAGAAGAGAATTATAGTTGAACCTCACTCAAATTTCTCAGTCAGTTGGTAATATGCCTTGGCTTTTGTGTGGGATTTCAATGCAATAATTGGTAATGAAGAAAAATTAGGAGGGGCCATTCTTTCAGAGGCAGGCACCAGAGATTTCATGGATTTCATTGAAGATTGTCATCTCTCTCATCTTAAAACTGAAGGTTGTTTCTACACATGGAACAATAAGCAAGATTCCAATTTTAGAATATGGAGTAGGCTGGATAGAGCTCTGATAAATGATGCATGGATACATAAATATAACTCCAGTCATGTGGAATATCTGCTGTAGAATTTCTCAGACCACTCCCCTGGTCTGTTATCAATTTATGAAGATTATATTCAAGGAAAAAAGCCTTTTAAATTCTTCAAGATGTAGACCAAGCACACAAATTTCCTGCCTACTGTATCAAAAATCTGGCAAGCAAAAATAAAGGGATATACTATGTTTTCAGTCTATACAAAATTGAAGCTGCTGAAGAATGATTTGAAAGATTTAAACAAGAGGCATTTTAGTAACATCAGTGAGCAAGTTCTCAAAGCAAAAATGGCCCTTGATGATGCTCAAAGGAATCTACACTCTGATCCTCTAAATCACTCTCTTATTGAGCATGAAAGAAATTGTATCACCTCATACAATAAATTGTTGGATTGTGAGCTATCTTTTTATCAACAAAAGGCTAGGATTCTGTGGAGTGTGCAGGGTGACAGATGCACTAGCTACTTTCACTCAGTAATTAAATCAAAAAGACACCTGAATAGGATATTGATGCTTTATTACAGTGCAGGGGAAAAGCTAACTGATGGAGAGAAGATTACTTCAGAGCTTATATCTTTTTACAAGAGACTTATGGGATCAACCACAGTTACAGCAAATGTTGACAGGAATATTATCAGCAATGGTCCCTGTTTGAATGCTACACAAGCAAGTACTCTTTCAAAGCCAGTAACCAGAAAAGAGATTAAAGAAGCAGTATTCTCTATGTCTAAAAATAAAGCCCCAGGGCCTGATGGGTATAGTATGTCTTTTTTCAAATCTGCTTGGGGTGTTGTAGGAGATGAAATCTCACTGGCAATTGAGGATTTCTTCAAAACAGGTAAACTTCTGGGGGAAATTAACTCTACAACTATCACATTGATCCTTAAAGTGCAATGTCCCAAAACTCCATCTGATTTCAGGCCTATAGCTTGTTGTAACTGTCTATACAAATTCATCTCAAAGATTTTGGCAAACAGAATCAGATCAGTGATGGGTTACCTAGTAAATGAAGCTCAAAATGCTTTTGTGAAGGGGAGACAAATTTCAAGTAACATATTACGCTCATGAGCTTGCTAAGAACTACAATAGGAAACACATATCTCCAAGAGTCATGCTTAATATTGATATTAAAAATGCATTTGATACCATTAACTGGGAATTCCTCAAGGAAATGCTTGCTGGACTGGGTTTTCCTGATGCATATATAGGATGGATTATGGCCTGTATCACTTCCCCTAAGTACTCTATAGCCTTGAATGGATCCTTGCATGGTTATTTCAAAGGTAAAAGAGGTCTTAGACAAGGAGATCCCCTCTCCCCCTACCTCTTTATCCTAGGAATGGAGTATCTCTCAAGAAGAATGGACTTGTTAAAGGAAGACATGAATTTCAAGTTTCATCCGAGATGCAAGAAATTCAATATAACTCACTTAACTTTTGCGGATGATCTTCTACTATTCTCT
This sequence comes from Asparagus officinalis, assembly GCF_001876935.1. Lineage (NCBI taxonomy): Eukaryota > Viridiplantae > Streptophyta > Magnoliopsida > Asparagales > Asparagaceae > Asparagus > Asparagus officinalis. The sequence goes on along the minus strand of NW_017972833.1, from coordinate 49,919 downwards.
AAAGGTGATCTATATTCAGTGAATAAGCTTTATCAATGTTTTAGGGACTTTTGTGCAGTTTCTGGTCTGGAAGCAAATTCTAACAAGTGCTCAATCTTTTATGGTGGAGTTGATGAATCAGTTAAAGCCTCTATTTTCAACTGCCTGGGGTTTTCAGAGGGGAAATTGCCCATCAGATACCTTGGTGTTCCTCTCATATGCAAAAGGCTTTCATACACAGATTGTGCACCTCTTTTCAGTAAAATTTCTGATCAATTTCAGTCTTGTATGAACTACAGGAAACTATCATATGCAGGAAGGCTGCAAATAATCAAGAGCACCATTTTAGGAATACAAGTTTTCTGGACATCAAACTATATCCTGCCTATAAGAGTTCTCCAAAAAATTGATGAGTCGTGCAGAAATTTTCTTTTGGGTAAATATCAATCTGCTAAAGTAACTCCTCTGGTCTCCTGGGAGAGGGTCTATCTGGATAGGAAAAATGGAGGACTGGGGATATTTTCAGCCCTCATCTGGAACCTGGACTCTGCATTGAAACTTCTCTGGCATATACACACCAACAAAGAATGCCTGTGGATAAGATGGGTCCATGGTACATATCTAAGGAATGAAGATGTCTGGCATATTCAAGCAAAGAAAGGGGACTCTTGGATGTGGAAACAAATATTAAAAGCCAGAGATAAAGCTGTGGAATTCAGTGGTAGTGTGGAAAATCTGAAACAGATGATCAGCTCATGTTCTTACAATTCAAAAATCAAATTAGCTGAGTTATATCGTGCTCTCTCCCCTGCATCAAACTCAGTCCCATGGTTTAACATGGTATGGGGAGGTTTATGCTATCCAAAGCACTCTTTTATCTACTGGTTGACAGTTAACAACAGATTGTTAACTCAAGACAGATTATTAAGAAGAGGGATTGTTAGTGCAAATCAGTGTAAATTGTGCACTGGTATGTGCTTAGAGAGCCGAAATCACCTATTTTTTGAATGCTCCTTCTCAAGGGAAGTGTGGAATCATATCATGGATTGACTTCATTTCAAATGGAGATCATGTAGTTGGGACTCTCTCTTGGATTGGTATTGTACAAAGCTAAGGGGGAAAGGTATAAAACAAAAAATTAAGAGATCAATGTTATCGGCTATAATCTATCAACTTTGGTATGAGAGGAATATGAGGATCTTCCAGCTGAAGTACAAGACTGTGGAGATTTTGGTTAAACAGATCAAACTTGACACTCTGACAGTATGCCTAAATTCTCCATATATAGCTGAAAACGAAACTGATTGGATTTGCTCTTTGTAAATGTGTATAGGCTTAAGATGATCAGGGTTGTTTTCTAATAGTTTTCTCAAAATTTGAGAATCTTGATGTATATAAATTTCATATTTGGAAAATGAATAAAGTTCTTTCATTGACCAAAAAAAATAATATTGCTAAAACTTACAATAAGCTGCTTATAAAATCTACTTATAAAAGCAACTTATATAAGCTATTGAAAATTAGTTGTTTGGTAATTAAATATCAAAACTACTTAAAAAAATAGGTAAGATGCTTAATAGAACTTTGTTTTAATGATTATTGTTAAAAGATTATATATATATATATATATATATATATATATATATATATAAACTTAAAATACTAAAAACTGCTTTTAAAAATATCATCATATTTCTTCTAAAAGCACCCTAAAAATACAAAATTGGCACTAAGAGCCTTGAATTCGTCTCACTTAACACCCGCACCCCATGCGATATAACACCATAAAGTTTAACAAGTCACGTGTAAAGTACACGATGGCAAAGGATGAGCCCCTCGGTTTATTACAAATTTTCTTGAGAAAAATGATTTAATGCACGAATTACCCTATGTCCTTTTTTCATATTTGAGAAAGATATTTTGGTCATTTTAACCATTAACTGGTAACCAAGGGAGTTTGTTGTATAAACTTCATGGTTCTGGAGTGTTAAGTGAGATAACCCAAAATCCAGCAAAGTTAAGTGGAATAAATAAAGTTTTAGTGAAATATATGCAAACCCCTCTCCCCAAAAGTTCAAAGGGGTTAAGTGAAGTTTATCCTTACTTAAAAAAACATCAATCTCTGTTTGCCTCCTAAATTATTATTTTTTCTTACTCGCTAAAGTATCTTTAGTAATTGTGTCTCCCCCACTTGTTAGATAGCAGGTTTCTAATATGTTTCCCACTTTGTTTTGGTAACAGGCTATTGAAATTCCTAATCTATTTTGGTAACAGGATTCCAAATCTGTTTTGGTAATAGGTTATTAGGATTCCTAATCTGTTTTATTTTTTGTTTTAGAATTCCTAGTATGTTTTTGGTTTTAGAATTTCTATATATATAGAACGATTGGAAGAGAGAATTAGGCAGCGAAGGGGATATTTGGAGCACAGAAAAGATATATTTTCTAAGCTATTGGTTAGGGTTTTGTTTAGAGAGAATTAGAGCTTTGTTGGTGAGATTAGTTTGTGAGATTAATTGGTGAGTTTGTGTGATTTTGTAATCTCAGTTTGTACTCTTTTTCTCTATTAGTGAAAACTCCATCCTTTTCTTTTCCCGTGGACGTAGGCAACTTTCTGATTCACATTAAAATTGGTTGTTTGTGTTTGTGTCGTTATTTTGAATTGTTTGACCTTCTCTCTCGACAATTGGTTTGGTTTCTCGAAGCACATTGGTTGTTTAGTTTTCGACGAGCACAACAAGTGGTATTAGAGCCCAACAAGTGGTAGTAGAGCTTGGGCTACGCTTGGGCTAATTAGAGGAGTAGATCTCTTTGGAAGTTCATGTAGGACTTCAGTTGGTGATAAAGGTGGGATTTTTACTATTGGTGATCTCGTCTACCATCGTGTGTAGGTGAGATCTTTCGGAGGCTCTTATTAGGATTTCAATTGGATGTAAAAATCTTTCTTTTATCAGTTTAGATTTATTCTTCGTTTGTTCCGCATTGGTTTGTTGGTGCTTTAAGATAGATGGCTGAGAAAGAAGGAGTTGAGGCTGGGATATTAGATTATTGAGAAGTACCTTGACCTACAGATTGAAGTCCTGTGACCACATTAGTGTGAGCAAGAAGACTGAGGTGGAGTTTGGCACCTCTATTCACTGAGTGAAGGATCTTCTAGGTGGTTTTCATTCAGGCATTTAGGGACCTTCCAAGGAGGCATCATTGGGAGGTAATCAGTATTTGGTTTCCACAGTTGGGGATTGTTCTAGGAATTGGTGGGTTACAACCAAGTCCCATTGGTTTGAAGTCCTAGAAGTCAACAACAGATGGAGGAAGTGTGTTGGTAGAAAGGTAACACATCGTTTTATTTTTTGTAAGGGTTCTTTCTTACATTTGTACCGAGCTCACGGTAGTTTGAGACACTTCATTGGAGAGGAGACATTGGGGCGACGAGATGAGATGATAGTTTTGATGGATCGTTCCTTTCTGGAGGAGGATCGACGTTTGTTGTCGAACATTGGATTGCAGAGGAGTTTTGGAGCTTCGACATATTTGGGTCATCTTAGTCATAGGTTATCGACAGCTACGTTTGGGGTTATTTGATCTGGTGGAGTTGTTTTAGATTTTAGGTTACGTCGGATATTTGGTTGCCCAGCATTTGGTCACATCGATGATATGAGATTTGATCCGATTGGACATTTGGGATTCAGAGGCTCGTTTGGTTATCAGTTGGGAGACTCTGATTTTATTCTGAGCAGGTATGTCACATTTAATTCTCAGCAGGATCCTTGGGATATCGCAGCAGATGGAGGATGATGCTACTCTATGTTAGATGGAGATTACTCCACATACTCTAGATCATACTACATCGTTTGGGATTCTAGCTAAGGTGACACAGTTTGGTGATCATTTGGATTTGGATGCAGATGATGAGTTGGTTGATTCAAGTGTAGCTGGTGGATATAGTTTGGATTTGGATATGGCCATTGATTTACCTCAGGTGGAGGTGTTTGGTTTGTTTTACTTTGAGGCCATTAGGAAAGCTATCAGCCACAAATTTATTGGTGAAGAGTTGATAACTCTTCTATTGGATTGAGGGTCTTTGGAGGCCATTTGGTGAACTATGTGAATGCTTGATTCCTTAGGTAAGAGGATACGTAGACAGTCATTTATGATGCAGCCGGTTTGGTGACTTTATACTGACATTTGGAGTTTGTTCGCATTCTTGTTTGGGTCTTGACTTATTATGGATTGAGTTCGTTGTCGTGGATTGTTCCACTTCGTACTGGACGCAACAAGTGAGGTGTTTGGTTGGCATTGGTGTCGGCTCAGTTTTGAGAAAACTTCGCCGAGGTGGAGAATTATTGGATAGTAGGTTCCTAATATGTTTCCTAATTTGTTTTGGTAACAGGTTATTAGGATTCCTAATAACATGATTCCAAATCTGTTTTGGTAATAGGTTATTAGCATTCCTAATATGTTTTGTTTTTTGTTTTAGAATTCCTAGTATGTTTTAGGTTTTAGGATTTCTATATATATGGAACGATTGGAAGAGAGAATTGAGCAGCGAAGGGGATATTTGGAACATAGAAAAGATGTATTTTCTGAGATATTGGTTCAGGTTTTGTTTGGAGAGAATTAGAGCTTTCTTGGTGAGATTAATTGGTGAGTTTGTGTACTTTTGTAATCTCAGTTTGTGTAGAATTTTGGGTTGGAAATTAGGGTTACTTCTCCCATAGAGAGGTACCACTTTTATATTAATGCACTCTTACAGAAAAGTCCTTACAACATTAACTAATTAACTCAACACTCCCCCTCAAGATGGGCGATAGATATCAATCATCCCCATCTTGTTACAAAAGATATCATACTCTCTAGAACCTAATCCTTTTGTTAAACAATCAGCTAATTGCTCTTCTGATTTCACATAGCTCAAAGTCAGAACTCCTCTATTCAGTTACTCCTTGATAAAGAATCGATCAATCTCCACATGTTTGGTGCGGTCATGCTGAACTGGATTGTTCGCAATATTAATCGCTGATTTGTTGTCACACCAAAGTTGTAAGGGGTCTCTTCTAAACAGGCACAGCTCGGATAATATGTTTTTGACCCACATCAACTCGCACAGACTAACTGCCATAGCCCTGTACTCGGCCTCAGCTGTAGACCTAGCCACCACAATCTTGTTTTTTGCTACGCCAAGATACGAGATTGCCTCCAACAAATACACAGTAGCCTGTAGTGGACCTACGATCATCCATACAACCTGCCCAATTAGCATCACAATAGCCTTCAATTCTCAGATGTCCAGAACTCTTGAACCATAACCCCTTTCCAGGGCTTCCTTTAATATACCTAAGAATTCTACGAACTGCCTCCATGTGTTGCTCTCTCGGATCATGCACATATCTACTCACCACACTCACTGCATGAGTAATATCAGGTCTCGTATGACATAGATATATAAGTCGTCCAACTAATCTTTGATATTGCTCTTTACTCACCGGGTCACCACCCTCGGCACACATTTTATGATTCTGCTCGATGGGAGTAGATGCAACTCTGCACCCCAACATCCCTGTCTCTGAGAGAAGATCCAGAGCATACTTCCGCTGAGAAAGCACTATACCCTTTCGTGACCTTGTAATTTCAATTCCGAAAAGTATTTCAACTGCCCCAGATCTTTAACTTCAAATTCCTCGCCCAATTTCTTCTTCAACCGTAGAATTTCCTTAGCATCATCTCCAGTGATTACAATATCATCAACATAGACCGCCAGGATAGTGATACGAGTTTTGGAGTGCCTATAAATACAGTATGATCTCCATTGCACTGCTTGTACCCCATACAACAGACTGCCAACCTGAATCTGTCAAACCATGCCCTCGGAGACTGTTTTAACCCATACAAAGACTTCTTCAACTTGCACACCTTCCCAGCTACTTGAGAAGTAGCGAAGCCTGGTGGAATCTCCATATACACCTCCTCCTGGAGATTTCCATGCAAAAAAGCATTCTTGACATCTAGCTGATGTAATGTCCAATTGAAGTTAGCAGCACATGATACCAACACTCTAACAGTGCTCATCTTTGCTACTGGAGCAAATGTCTCATCATAGTCAATGCCATACGTTTGGCTGTAGCCTTTAGCAACTAATCTGGCCTTGTATCTGTCGATCTTTCCCTCTGGAGTTTGCTTAACCGTATACACCCATTTACATCCAACAGCACGCTTCCCAGCTGGCAAAGGTACTAGCTCCCATGTATCATTCTTCTTTAAGGCCTGAAGTTCCTCTTGCATGGCACTCAACCACCTAGGATCTTGCTTAGCTACCTGCCAGTTGTTAGGTACAGACACTGAATGCAATGATGTAATGAATGACTTATATGCAGGTGGAATAGATGCATATGAAATGTAATTTGCAATGTCAGTATCCCAACTACCAAACTTAGCTGGAGGTTTTCCAGCATTGACTCTAGAGGTTCTGCGAGGCAAGACAGGAGTATTAGAAGTATCAGGGAAGGAATCGTTACCTATCGACTTAGGTGGAGAAGATGAGGAAGACATTGGAGAGGAGGGACTTGGGACATCAACATTTGTGGGTACTGGCATAGACATAAGAGGCGGCTCATGCTGCTGTTTCTGTCTCCTCGTGTATACTCTCAACTCCCCCTGACCTTGACTGTCAACTCCTGAGTCGTCACCATTACTCGGCGATGTATCATCACTACTCAGTGACTCAAGCGGACATGGAATCATCCCAACCACGATGTTATTCTCATTCTCATTCTCATTCTCATTCTCCCCCTCTCTACTAGCATCGGTAGAGCCATCTCCAAACAAGGAACTCAACTCCGTCTTCTCCCCATAAAAAGGTTCAAACTCCCGAAAAGTCACATCCATACTGACAAACAACCTTCTTTCAGTGGGACACCAACACTTGTATCCTTTTTGACTTGATGAGTAACCAACAAAGATACATTTAACTGCTTGCGGATCCAGTTTACTCACCATCAATCTGTGATCTCTCACATAACATGTGCATCCAAACACTCTTGGTGGAACAACAAAGACATTCGAGCCCAAGAGCATCTCACATGGTGTCTTCATTCCTAATACTCTTGATGGCATTCTGTTGATCAAATAAGCTGCTGTCATAACAGCCTCACTCCATAAAAACTTAGGCACATTCATTGTCAACATCAATGAGCGTGCCACTTCCAGTAAATGTCTGTTCTTACGTTCAGCCACCCCATTCTGAGCAGGGGTGTCTGGACAGGTGGTTTGATGAAGAATTCCCTGACTAGAGACGAAAGCCGCAAACTCCTTGTTGACATACTCAGTCCCATTATCTGTTCGAAGAATCTTTACCTGCACTCCAAACTGTGTTTTCACATAAGCCGAGAAATCTTGAAAACATTTGTAAACCTCAGATTTCTGCTTCATCATGTATATCCAGACCATACGTGAATAACAATCAATGAAAGTAACAAACCATCTAAAACCACTAATAGAGGTAGTAGGACATGGTCCCCAAACATCGGAATGGACAAGTGCAAATGGTTCAAGACTTCGAAGACCAATCATTTTATAAGTAGAACGGGTATGTTTTCCAAGTTCACAAGCATTACAAAATAACTCTTTTCTATCCACTTTCTTCATTATCTCAGGTTCTAACCTTTCCAAACTATCAAAAGATAAATGCCCTAATCGGCAATGTTGAAGCATTGCTTCTGCCTCTGGCCCTCCGCTAACAGCAGCAGCAATCATTGCAGTCTCTCTGTCTAAGTACCAAAGACCATCACGCCTGATGCCAGTCCCAATCCTCCTCCCCGTTTCCTTCTCCTGGAAGACACACAAATCTCGATCAAATAACACAGTGCAATTTAATTGATCAATGAGAGAGCTAGCAGAGAGTAAGTTAACTGGAAATGAAGGGACGTGCAATACAGATGATAAGATAACAGATGAAGTGCAATGGACCGAACCAGTACCCCTGATGGGTTGGGATGTCCCATCAGCAGTTTGGACTGTCTCAGGATGCATATGCTTACTCGGATAATATAATGCAAACTCACTAGATGCTCCTGTGACATGCCTAGATGCACCTGAGTCTATGATCCAATCAACATGAGTTTTAGTGGATGCAAGTGCCTGAACCCGTGTACCTTTGTTCGGATGTGCATAACCAACAAAGTTACCAAAGTATGTAGTGTGATCCAGATTCTGAGTGACTTGTCCCTTCGAACTCTCAGCCTGAAGCTTGAACTGGCGTAGTTCCTCCAGCTCTGCTATTTCAGCTCCAGTCATCCCAGCAGTAGTCTGGGACTCCTCTGCCACAGCTAGGTGAGCAACTCCTCGGCCTCCACGTCCCCTGCCTCCTCGACCTGCACGGCCTCCTCTCTGTCCTCTGCCTCCTCGGCTACCACCAGTATTGCGGGGTTGAGGGCAATTGTAGCTGACATGCCCTTTCTTTCCACAATTGTAGCACTCTCTATCATCTCTGATGTGAACATCTGGAACCACCAATGCCGAGCGGACAGCAGGTGAGGCCTCGCCTGTCATCACCTTCTGTCTGATCTCCTCTTGTTCCATCGATGCAATAGCCTCATCCAAGGAGGGGAGAGATGACAGATGACACATTGCTGCCCTCCTTCCCTCAAACTTTGAGTTTAGACCCTTGAGAAAACGAGCCACACGCCTGCGCTCAAGATACTGTCTCCCCAAAAGAACATCTGCCGGGTTTTGTAGTGATAAAGGATCATAGTGATCCAGATCCGCCCATAAGTGACGTAGCTCTGCTGCATACTGGTGGACTGTCTTCTCCCCTTGTGTGGTAGCATCAATCTTCTCCTCCACTTCCATCATCATCATCACACTTCCAGCTCCAGAGTACATCCCCTCCAATGTCTTCCAGACATCAGCAGCACTTGAGATAGACTCCACCATCCCCGCTATGGTTGGAGACACAGAAGTCAACAACCAAGAAACCACAAGAGAATTAGTGTTACTCCATGTGTTCCACTCAACACTCGTCTTATTCTCCGGCTCAGTGCACTCCCCATTCACATATTTTTCAAGTCCTTTGATTCGAAGATTCAACAGTGCCCTCCGAGACCAACTCAGATAGTTTCTTGTCCCCTCAAGCTTGATGTCATTAGGCAGCAATTTTATCCTCTGCATCACCTGTGCTGACTCCGATGTGGCCATGACTGACCTACTAGGATTCTCCTCTAGTTTGGTCTGAAATACCCTGGCCACCCCCTCCAGAATCTCCTTCAATTCCTGACTAGTCACAGGTGTTCCCATCTTCACAGTTATCTCTCCTCGTTTTTGTTAAAAAAAAACCACAGCAGATCCACTCAGACAAGAAATTAAAAAATACTTGGCTTTTCAAACTCCAAAGGCCCCTTCAAACCACACAGTAATAACCATAGATTAAATTCATATCCTGTGAACAGATCGAGCCCCTACCCTTCTCCCACTAACAAAACTCAAATTGGCAGATGCTTTCTTCATCTCCTTACTGTTCCTCACCATCAAGAAATTCCAATCGTGGCCTCTCCCTTCACATTTTTCTTCCGTGTTTGCCTCCTGTTCCTGTTCTCCACTTCTTCTTCTATCTCTTCTTTCTGATGCTCAGAAGAACACGATTAGGGCAGACGCGATTAGGGAAGACGTGATTAGGGAAGAAGAGCAGATCGTGGCAGACTAGGGCTCCGACTATGTCAGATCCCGCAAGCCACCGGATCTAGGGCAGACGGATTGGAGCTTCTTCCGCTTGAGAGTCGTCGTGGCGACTGAACTTCGACGGGTTTTGATCCGTTTTGCTCCTTTCTCCGATGGCGGCTTCCGATGACGAGTACCGCTGATTCGTCGACGGCCTCACTTGGGCCACTGATGACCAGTCACTCGAGAAGGAGGCCGCTGATACCAGTCACTCGAGAAGGCCTTCAGTCAGTACGGCGGGCGGCGGAGTCGGATCAGATCGGCGGCGGCAGGAGGAATCGATCTTTGGAGATGAGTTCTCCGGTTAGATTTTTGGAGCCGCCACATAGATCTCCAGCTCTGATACCATGTAGAATTTTGGGTTGGAAATTAGGGTTACTTCTCCCATAGAGAGGTACCACTTTTATATTAATGCACTCTTACAGAAAAGTCCTTACAACATTAACTAATTAACTCAACAGTTTGTACTCTTCTTTTCTATTAAACATCATCCCCTTCCGTGGATGTAGGCAACTTGCCAACCCACGTTAAAATTGATTGTTTGTGTTCATGTCGTTATTTTGAATTGTTTGGCCTTCTCTCTCGGCAATTGGTTTGGTTTCTCGAAGCACATCGGTTGTTTGGCTTCCGCCGCGCACAACACCACCCCCAACAAAACCCAAAAAAACAAAAAAAATAATTAACTTTATCCCTTACTCCCTAGACTATTTGCAATCTCATATTACTCTTTGAACTATCTTTTTTATCTCACCTTGCGCTTCTAAACTATCACTTCAATACATTGTTACCAATTTTTATATTTTATATGATGCTAGGTACGCCAGTGATAGTTCGCAGGGGCAAGGTAGGACTCAAAATGATAATTCAAGGGTTAATGTGAGATTGAAATAGTTTAGGGAAACAAACTGCCACCGAAATAGTTTAGAGTATAGGAAGGCACGAATTTATCAATTATTCTTATTTAATTTATAACGAAAACCACCTCATTTCTATAGGAATGTTCCGATAGGACCCTTGTTCATAAAGAAGCATATGGCTAAGTCAGCTATATCTCTTGAAAAGAGGGAAATCAATCATCTTCCACATTTGAAATTTGAGTGTAGCTCAAGGAAAAAAATCAACAAATAGCGACAAACCGCTAATGTATATTGTATCACTAACATTGGATTTATCTAACTTAAATTAATAGGGGTAGATGTCAGTATTTGTGATAAGATTAGATGGCTAAGCTTAGACTGAAATGGCCCATGCTTAGACGAATTAATAGGTCATATTCTACTGATCCAGACATAATAATATTTTGTATTTTTCAACCGGATGATGTGAAATTAAATTTCTATTGTACGTTATTTTAAAACATGACTCATAGGTGAGAGCATGTATCCAAATCCAAACCGAGCTAGTTGCGAAAAGGAAAAAAATTGCTTAGGTCGCTATACATTAAAGTTCAATAAGAAAATGTATAATTTCCCAAAAAAACAACATTAATCTACATAACGAAATTAACCTCTCAAATTATGGTGTGTTGATCTCACGGATTAATTCAATTCTAACCATAATTCAATTCTAACCACTCCCACAAGTGTGTCTTGGTGCACACCCGAGACTCAAAGGGTGTCTCAACACCTCCCAAACCCAAGACACAAAAGGTGTCTCGCGCTGGCTCTGAGACAGCCGACGAGATTTTTCCAAATGCGGTTTTTGGGGTTGTTTTCGGGTCTAATACTTTGGGTATAAATAGGAACTCGTTCCTAGGGTTTTCTAGAGGGTTTTATGAGGTTTAGGAGGCTGCAAAGAGAGTTTTTCAGATCTAAAAGGTGAGATCTTGATGAGAGAAAAGAGAAAGAACTTAGAGCGATTGTACAAGAAATAGGTCAGTTTTCTTAGGTAAATCGAAGGCTCTTCTCTTTGGGATGAGCTTGCTGGTTGTGCAAGTCGTCAGTGTTCTCCTTCATAGTAGAATCTCCCTTCACCCCTCCTCGTGGACATAGGCAAGTTTGTCGAACCACGTAAATCTCGTGTCTTTATTATTTTCTGTGTGTTGGCTATTGCTAATTGGTTTCCTCGATATTCAGACCTAGATCTGATATTGAGAAGAGTGTATACCTCACCTTGCTAAGATATATTACTTCTGTTCTTATTTTCATCGCAAACTAGGAACATCGAGATTGACTTGTGTTTTATGAAAACAAAAGCCAAGACTTTTCTCTCAAGGTGATTTCGCTTCCGCGGTGATGTGGGCGTGTCATGCCCCCCAACAATTGGTATCAAAAACCCCTTGATCAAATTGGTAGTGGTAGAACTTCTGATTTAAGGTGGTGCTTGGTTATTGTGTGGTACACACAATGTGTTTTGTTGAAATTCCTGAGAGAAACGAATTTAACTAATACAAGTGGAGAATGACGTCTACCGGTAAAACGGTCAAAGTAGAAAAGTATGAGATTGAAAAGTTCAATGGGAAGAATGATTTTTCCTATTGGAGGATGCAAATGAAAAACTCGTTGATTTCGTAGAAATTACACAAGTCTTTGGTAGGAAAAGAAAAGAAGCACAGAGATATGTCTGATGATGATTGGGAAGAGTTAGATCTCAAAGCACGAGCTTCAATTATCCTATGTCTTGAGAGGGATGTAGCTTTCTTGGTGGATGGAGAGGAAACAGCTACGGGTGTGTGGTCGAAGTTAGAGAGTACCTTCATGACGAAGAGTCTAACAAATCGGATCTATTTGAAATATAAATTGTATACTTACAAAATGGAGGAAGGATCATCAATCCAATAATACATCAACAAGTTCGATAGGATCATATCAGAATTGAAGGACATCGATGTGATAGTAGAAGATAAGGATCAAGCACTTCTGCTACTTCTTTCTTTACCGAAGTCTTGTGAGAACCTGGTACAAACATTGATGCTTGTAGGTGACAATTTGAAGATGGATGAGACTAGAATGACACTTCTAGCGAATGATCTTCGAAAAATTATAACTATTGACATGGCTACTAGTGGTAACAAAGAGCAAGCACAAGAATTGTTTGTAAGAGGAAGGGGCAATGAGCGAGGAAAAGACAATGGAGAAAGTCTAGATCGAAATCGAGACCTCTTACATGAAGACCACATTTTAAATGCGGTGAGCTTGGGCATTTCAAGGTTGACTATCCTAATAACAGAGTAGGTGGGAAGAAGAACAACAATAAAACCGAGAAAGGAGAAGGCAAGGGAGTGGCAAGCTATATCTCGGAGGAAGAGAGCGAAAAAGAATGATACACCGTTACGTGTGGTGAAGATATCTCTAGTAAGTGGATTCTTGATTCAGGTTGCTCTTACCATATGTGCCCAAATAAAAAGTGGTTTACTGCCTATAGAAGCATTGATAATAGAACTGTATTGATAGGGAATAACCATGCTTGTAAAATGGTGGGGTTTGGTGATACCAAAATCAAGATGTATGATGGAGTGGTCAGAACCCTGACGGATGTGAGGCATGTTCCCGACTTGCAAAAGAATCTTATCTCAGTTGGTGCTTTGGACTCCAGTGGCTGCAAGATAGTTACAAAGAATGGAGTAAAGAAGGTTGTTCAATGTTCCTTAGTAGTGATGAAGGGCATCCAACATGGTAATCTACATACTCTCTCAGGTACGACAGTACCAGGAGATGTAGTGGTTTAAACTGATGGAAGTGGTAGAGACCTATGTGAGCACACTCGGTTATGGCATAGGCGGCTTTGGTACATGTTAGAGAAGTGTCTAGATCTGATCGGCAAAGAAGGTTTGTTGAGAAATATGAAGAAATCTTGCATGGATTTTTGTGAGGATTGTGTGTACGAAAAGACGCACAGGGTCCACTTCTTGAAAAGCAAGCACAAGAGCAGAGGTATATTAGACTATGTGCATACAGATGTTTGGGGTCTGGCTCTGACAATTTCCAAGGGCGGTTCCAGGTATTTTGTCTCGTTTATTGATGATTATAACCGCACCCGAGGCCTATAAATATTAGCCCAATGCCTCCATTTTGCGGATCGGGATTATTATCAAGAGGGCAAGGTGCTGCCGGATTGAGGAGTCAAAGGAGCACGAATTTACAGCGAAGGCAAGTCAGATCCCGGCGAACTTCAGCATAAAGAGGAAGGCTTTCAAAGAATCTGAACCCGTATCTCCCCCCGTCCGCCCGTTCCTCAAGATTAGGCTTGGTCTTAATCTCGAGAAGAGCTACTGATTTTGCTTGGTCGATTTCAGAGCTTTAAGCGAATACTTCCTTAGTGAAGTAGGAGCTCTGTCAATTTTCTGTTAACCGGATCTGATCCGTAGGTGGTCCACGGATATCGACGTCCCCGACACAGGTAAAGATCCCGCACAAGCAGAAGACCGATAAATGATCTCTCTACGTTTGTTTGATAAAGTTGTAAACTTTTTATTTTCATTGTGTAAGGAGATCTTATAAAAAGATAAACTTTTTATTTTATTTGAGTTTATTATAACGACCAAAGTTGTAATAGATTCAATGGTAATGAAAGCAACTTTTGAACCAAACACCCCTGGCTAATCTTCGATAGTTAACCGAATGAATGGCTCTCATTCGAGTCCGAGTGTGTCAGTATATTCCTTCGAACTCATCACAGATTTCTCTGATGGTTGGTGAATGACTTATCTCAGAGTCATCAAAACTAGGAGCTGAGGCTTTTCCTCAGCCGATCACATTAATAGTAATCGTAGGATATTCGGCCTTTGAAGCCTTCTTCTTGTAGTGTTGTCGTCGCTTGGTAGGTTGGGCAATGCTCGTCAATCGGTCGAACACTGATCGTCTTGGCACCAAAGTACAACATTGACATTTCGAGAGGACCGTAGAAATAAGCCATTCACATTGGCATGAATGAGTGGCTTGTTTCACCAGTCTTTCTCTTAACAGAAGTTCCCGTAAGTTTGAGAATTGGGAAGGATCTCTTACTGAGTGTGAGGTTGGATTTGGACCCCCATGTCCATCAGTGGACGAGACTGGTTCTTGGAAAATATGAATCTTAAATCCATATTGATCTATTCTGACATGACAAATCACATCGTGTTCTGAAGAAGGAACACGAGGGCCGTGTCTAGTTTGATTAACGCAGGACTGAGGTCCGCATTTTGCTAATGAAACATGCCCCTGATGGTCGTATTCTGGCTGGTTAACATAGTCCTGAGATCTACATTTTGGTTCTAGAATGCACTCCTGAGAGTTGCATTCTGTTTGTTGAACGCTTCCTTGAAGGTCGCATTTTGGAGTCGAAACTCGTCCTTGAGGGCTGCATTTTGATTTTGGAATGCTCCCTTGAGGGTTATGTTTTAGTTGGATCATGTGGGGCTTGTATTTGGGCTCATCAACATAAGGCTTATGTTCAAAAGCAGAAACACAGAGCTTTTACTGAGACTCACAAACGCGGAGCTCGTGTTGATTGAGAAATAGGCTATCTCGGAGATAAGCTCATCGCAATGATCTTCTCCTTCGTCGAGCGTTATTTTTCTTAGACTATTTCAAGTCTTTTACAACGACGTTAGCTGTGTGGATCGAGCTTGCCGCCGCAATGGGCTTCATGTGTCTCATTACCCGTTGATTTAGCATAGATGCAGAATATTTGACTCGATTGACGAGTCTCGTAGAACCTGAGCCATCTCCTTCAGAGGAAGGGCTTCTCAAGCCATCTAGGCCAAAGGAAATGCCTTCCTTTAGTGATTCAGCAACAATAGGAGTTTTGATTTCCTTGGATACCTTGCGGACCTTACGCATAGCCTTAGGCCTAAGGGATCCGGAGGAAAGGGCTTCCTCGTACTTGTCTTGATCAAACTCTACCACGAGAGTTTTAACCGTTGTTCCAAAGAGATTGATGTCAGGTTGCACCACCACTTCTTTGTCAGTGAAGCTAGTTCCTAGTAGAGTCGCTATCTTTTATTTGGTGAGAAAATTAAAATAAGAAAAATAGAGAATTGATTTTGTATTATTCTCTCTAACAGACTTAGAAAAAGAATAGATTATAATTCTCTCAATGCAATCTCTCTTTAACAAATTTAGAAAAAGAAATTATAATTCCTCTTAATGGGTTTCCCGATTTACAAAAGAGAGAAGGGATCGACAGAGACCCTTTCCTTTGTTTAGCCTGGATTCTTCTTGGTATCGATGGGAGTTCAGATCCTTGTATCCCGTTGACGATCCGAACGCTTCACCTCGTGGAATATAATATCTTCCTCTCGGATGACGTTGAGGACAACTTGTAAGGCAAGTGTGAAACTCTTAACAAGTTAATGAACTCAGAATTAGTTTAAACTCTGTAAAAGAGTTGATTTGATTAACCAAAATCGGTTTATAAGCCAATGATGACTTCTAAGATTTCTGGTGCTGACGGAATAAAGGCCAATCTGAAAAATTCCAATCCCTCTTGCAAAAAAAATCTGGATCTTAAACTTAATTGAGGCTTTAGATATTTATAGGGGATTAAGGGGTGTAACTGCCCCCTTAATTCGCTCCTAAGTGAGGGAGTGATCCCCGCAAATAGTAGGGAAATGGTTTTGGAACCGTTTAGCTCACGTTTGAATAGGTCAAACGTAGAGTATACGTTCTGGAATTTGAACGCAATGTTAGGGCATGCATTGGCGGCTGAGAACGCACAGGTCGCGCCTTGACTTGAATCTAGAATGCAAGGCTAATGTCTGCATTTTCGTCCTGGAACGCAAAGCTGACCTTTACGTTTTGAGTCTGGAACACAGAGATGATCTTTATGTCTTGGATTAAAGAGATCGTTGACTTGTAATATCTTTTGTCAGAGTGTTGTGAAGATTGTCATCTTGTAATCTCCGTCTTGATTCCTTAAAATGTTAGAGTCGTCAGATTATAACTCCTACTGTTGTTTGTGAAGGCTGTTGATCAGAGTTTTCATTAGTTGTCATAAAGGTTGTAACCTTTATCGATCTACATAAAAATCTTCCAATTGTAGCCTTCATCTGTTAACGTGAAAGTTGTCTGATTATAACTTTCATCATTGGATTGGTGATGCAAAAGTTATCAGGTTGTAACTTTCATCATTAATGTTTGATGGGGATCAGCTATCTACAGTGATTTTTAGACAGCCTATAACCCTATCGGGTATGGTCAGGGGAGCATGCAGATTACGATAGGCTCAGGATTTTTGGATGTATAGCCTACTATCACGTTAACGAGGGAAAGCTTGATGCGAGGGTCAAGAAGACAATATTCTTGGGGTATGCAAAGGGCGTAAAAGGCTATCGCCTTTAGTGTACAGAAGATTCCAAGTTCGTGATCAGCAGTGATGACACCTTTGATGAGAAATCCATGATAGCTTTATCAAAAGCTAGGGCACCCGAGAATGATGATGTTGAGACTGTTGGGACCTTAAAATCCCAGGTGATTGAGATATAACCTAAAGACCAACCAGGTTCTAGTCGTGTTAAAGTGGGAAATCATGGAGACACTCGGGAAAGGAGTGATGATGAGCTTGAACAGGAGGAGGTTCAGAAAGTAAATTTGCATACACTATAATAATAACAGATCAAAGATAGTTTGACTTCCACTAGTCCAATGCGAGCATACAAGCAGGTTCAGAAGTTAGGGTCAGACCAGCCTCTGAAGCACTATAGACAGGTAAATTTGGTTGAGTACGCATTCTCGGTGGAGGATGATGAGCCGGTCACCTTCAAAGAAGCTATTCGGGATAGGGATAGTGAGATTTAGTTGGCTGCGATGGAGGAAGATATGTAATCTCTCCGGAAGAACCAAACATGGGAGTGTTTGCGTCGAAAATTAATGTATTCATTGCGGTATTCATTACAACTTCGATCGTTACAATGAAAACAAAAAAAAGATTGTCTTTTTATAAGACTTTTACACAATGAAAACAAAAGTTTACAACTCTCGTCAAAACAAACGCAGAGGACGTTTATCACCCGCTGCTTTGCGTGGGATCTTTGCCTGTGCCGGGGTTTATCCGTGGACCGCCTTAGATCTGGATCCGGTTGATGGAAAATTCGGCAGAGCTTCGCCTTCACCGAGGAAGTATTTGATTTGAAGCGCTGAAATCGACCAAGCGAAATCAGGGCTCTTCTCGAGATTAAGACCAAGCCTAATCTCAAGGGACGGACGGGAATGGGTGTCGGATCTCTCGAACTCTCCTTCTTTATGCCGAAGAACTCGCCAAGATCTGTCAACCCTCGCTGAAATTCGTGCTCCTTTGACTCCACAATCCGGCAGCACCTCCTCGTCTTGATAATCAATCGCCCCCGCTGAAAGGAGGCCCTATGCTTGTATTTATAGGGCTTCGGAAGCGGTTATTTGGATGAGAACAAGTGATTTAGCCTTATCTTTAGTCAATAACAGCCTAACCACGTTTGTAGATGATATCAAGTCAGTTTGGATGCTCAGGAACCAACAAATCTCGAGAAAAACCATCAAAAACCGAACCCGTTCGAAACAGCGCGCGCAGGACAAGTCTGACCCGCGCTTGCGCGGGTCGGATCAGTCCGACCCGCGCTTGCGCGGGTCGGACCAATCCGACCCGCACGACTTGTATGCTCTACGCGAGTTGATTAATGTACGTTGATTGACGCCATCGTGAACTGATTGACGCGCGCACTGATTGACATGCACGAGCTGAATGATGCGTGCGTGTTAACTGACTGTTGGGCGCGTTTGTATGCTTTGAGTTGATTAACGCGTGCGGTCCACTTGGCGTTTTCCATTGTGGTGGTTCGTTGTCGTGTCATCAACAGTTTGCCGATTCGCTTCATGCGCTTGTCGACGTCAGATGATCCTCTTTGCTTCGGATAATAATGTTCATCGCCTTCTCTTTGTTTCGAGCTGTGTACGGACACCTATAGGCATTTTTAGACGCCTACAGATACCCCCTCCAAAGTATTCCAGACTCATTCTTTTATTGAGGAGTCTGGAATGCTTTGGATAAGATAGGCCATCTCCTCAATTTTGTAGAGTGACCTTGAACTATCTTAATTCTTAACTTCTTCAGTCTTCAATCTATTCATTGTTTTGTCGAATAGGTGAAGTTCTTCCGGCGCTGCGTTTATCGTCTGACCGCTGTGGAAATCTTGAACTGAGATTGGTGTATAACTTTCTGAACTTAGCTCGTGCCATTGAGTTGACTTTGAACTAATCCTCTCCGTCGGGAATTCATATCTGATTGTAACTGAAATCCTTGGAGTCATCTTTTGCCTTATTTTGGCGAGATTGCTGATGCGCTGACCAGCATCGACTTTCACTATAACACGTTGTCCGGCGTTGACTTTAGTTGTAACGTGTTGACCGGCGTTAACACAGTTTATACTCGTACGTTTGCTGGAGTCTACACAGTTTAAGCTCTTAAGGCATTGAAGCGTGAAGGTCCCGAATGTTGGGCTGCATGACCAACTATTAAAGCTGATTCATCTGCACGTGTGGATCTTATCCTGAAGTTTGTTGGATGTTCAAGTCATGAGACCAACTAATGAAGCTGATACGTCAATGACTCGCATTTATAGAATTTTTGGCAAATTCTCAGCCATCAACGGGTTTGATAAGCCTTCACCGACTACCGTTTGAGTCGGGCTCGCATGCGGATTGTTTAAGTCCGTTCCGCATGTAACGTTATGCTAAAAGAGTTAACTCTTTTAGTGCTACGATATTGAATACGTAGACTTCGTCTTTCTCCTGTGAAAAGACTAAACAGCGACGTGTATCAGACGTAGACTTTAAGGTTTTTGGCAAACCCTCAGCCTTCAACGGATTTGGCGTGCCTTTACCGATTACCGTTTGAATCGGGCTTGCATGCGGATTGTTTAAGTCCGTTCCGCACGTGACGTTGTGCTAAAGGAATGAACTCCCTTAGACTTGATGCTACGATATTGAATACGTAGACTTCGCGGCGAGCCTTTACCGACGACCGTTTGAGTCGGGCTAGCATGCGGATTATTTAAGTCCGTTTCGCATGTGACGTTGTGCTAAAGGAATGAACTCCCTTAGACTTGATGCTACGACTTCGAATACGTAGACTTCGTCTTTCTCACGGGAATAGACTACCCGGCAACGCGTGTTAGGCGTTGACTTATCCCTGCTTAGGCTTCGGGATAAAATGCCCCAGACTGGATTCTGGTGTCTTTTTCAATCGGTGAAAGACTAAACCGGCAACGCGTGTTAGGCGTTTACTTATCCCTACTCAGGATTCGGGATAAAATTCCCCGTACCTGTGAGGCACGGATTTTAGGAGTTGAAAAAGTGCTGTCTTTTCTTGGGGCAAAGACGAACCCGATGCGGGAGAGGAAGAATTTTATATTCTATCTCCCAAAGCTGAAGAGGAAGAATTTTATATTCTATCTCCAGTTGGAAAGGAGACTCGAGGTGGGATCTCCACCCCCAGAATCCGGAAAGGTGAAACTAGGAGTGGGATCTCCACTCCGAGAATCGAAAAGATTCGGATAACCCTAACTGTCGGAAGGTTTGATTACCGAACTAAAAATAAATTTCTCTTTTATCGAGAGTGAATTGTGGTTTTGGTCCTAACTGTAGGAAGGTTTGACCATGCGGGAGTTTGAGATGACCCTAACTGTAGGAAGGTTTGATCACTCGATTTGTGGACCTCTTGTTCATTGAAGGAATCGAGAGGGGATTTTGGTTATGGTCCTAACTGTAAGAATGTTTGACCAAGTAAAAAAAAATGGGAGTTGGAGTACAAATCACAGTGGGAGTGTTGACTTGTACCGATTACTCAATGGGGATTCTTGGTGTTGAGTGACAAATACTTAACACAAGGAGGTTTGACATTCGTCAATGTTAAGTGCACAGACGCATCAAAAGTTTGAGTGGGTTCAAACGAAAGGAGTTTTGGTGGTCCCACCGTCAATTAGTCTGATCGGTGGGGGATTTTATGGTGGGAGACTGTGAGTCATCAAACACCAATGAGAGTTTTGTGAGAGAAAATTGATCCCACGAAATGATCGAATCTTGTCTCAGCAAAAGAGTGTTCGGAAATCACGGTGGGTTTAGTGTTTATCACTTTATTTGTAATGATCGGGTTATCCCTAAGAAAATTACATGTAAAAATTCTTTCGGAAACTTCCCGTTACATGAATCATCCACCCCCATCTTCCTTCGCGAAACTGGGTCTAACATCATAGTGAGTTACATGACCAGGTTATCCTTAAGAATATTACATGTAAAAATTCTCCATGAACTTCCCGTCAAGTGTGGGAAACAGTTTAGACTCATATACCTATTGGAGTATCAAGGAGCAGTTTAACCTCATATACCAGTTGGGGGATGGAGAAGCAGTTTATACTCGTATACTCTTCGGAGTGTTCATTCGGTTTAATTGAGCGATATAACGCCGGCTTCAACCAAGGTTTGGATGCTATTCTTAAGAGCGAAACAAGCCTTGGTAGGATGAAGGATCCTCCTGTGGTACGCGCAGTACTTCGGATCCGCAGTATTATCAGCTTCCTCCTGATCTGGGATAGGTGGTAGCTTGATCTTGTTATTTTCAAGGAGAGACTCGAAAATAGCCGGAACATCTTCGTCCTTGAAGGAGTACTCTTTTTGGAGTCTCGGATCCGAAGTCTTTTGCTGCCTTCGGGGTTGTTGCGATGTCTGATTAACGTCTACAACCGCTGCATGTGTCTTTCCTTTACCACGGGAGGCGAAGTTTGAGTTCGGAAGATTCGCCGTCGGTTGGCTCCTCTCGGCTTTCTTCCTTCGGAGGAAGCGTTCGGCCCGCTCTCCGCGCGTCTTCAACTCTTTCCAAGTGTTGGACGGTGCGACTCCCATAACTTCTAATATCTCAATAGATAGGTTGTTATGACATGTCTGGAGGATGAAGTCCTCCGTGATCGGATCTCGGCAGTTCATTGCTTTATTCCGAAAGCGCTTGACGAAGTCGTCGACTGTCTCGTCATCTTCTTGTTTCTCATCGAAAAGTATCCTGATGGATACCTCGTCGTCGTCATCAAAGAAGTTACCAAGGAATGAGTTCTCCATATCGTCCCAGTTGTTAATATTTCCGGTCTTGAGACGGCGGTACCAATCGAAGGCCGGCCCACGAAGGGTACCAACGAATGACCGAACCATCAAGGCGCGGTACCAATCGAAGGCCGGCCCACGAAGGGTACCAACGAATGACCGAACCATCAAGGCTTCATTGCCAGAGATCATGCCCATGTGGGACTTGAAGTAGATCAGATGTTGTGTGGGCGAACCCTTCCCGTCAAATGGCGTGAAGTTAATCAGGTTGAACTTCGCCGGATACGGGATCGAATCCCATTCTCTTGGATAGGGACATGGAATGCCGGTCCTTTTCACCTCTTGAGTAGACATTAGAGCGTTGATTTTGCTCTCGAGATCTTTTATTTTCTCATCCTCACTCGTGTCGGGCTTTGGACGATTCTTAAGAGGAATAACGGGGCCACCCCCAGCGTTGTCGTCTTTAGTGGGGCCACCCCCAGCGTTTTGGTCAACGGGAGGGTCATCAGCATTGAGACGTTGGTCATCAGTATTGAGACGTTCATCCACATCTGAATCGCTGCCTGCTTGATCAGTACGGTTGCGATGGCTAGATTCACCGAACTGATTGGATAGAGCCCGAATTTGTTGGTCATGCTCTTCCCTTATCCGTAGCATAGCCATTTCCATTTCAATCTTGAATGCCTCTTTCTGTTTGGTTAGAGCATCCTCAAGAATTTTGGCGATTTGCTCGGTATTGATCATGAACACTACACGTGATTGTCCCGGACTGGATACCGTATTATCAGAAGCGATTGCCGAGTTAGCGTCCGATGCTTCATCATCCGAGGATAACCCTCTCTGCATTCTCTGATAATCCCTTTGTCTAATAGTTCCTGATCGCAACCGGGTTAGACGGTGCGATACGAGAGGGTCAGAACTAGAAGGTCGAATCGACTTTCCCTTATCAGCCATATCATGACCAGCCGATCGCTTCTTATGGAGACGCTTTGGTTTGGACTTAGCTATTCCGTTGGAGATTCTCTCAAATACCGAGATCCTCTGCGGAGCGGTCTTGGGGCAACTACATGCTGATAATACTGTCCTGATTATCTTAGCGCACGGGCAGTGAGACTCCAATTCCCGGGTACTTCTCTTCCGAGACTTGTTCATACCCCCAGCCCGATAGTACAACTCATCGATCAGATGACCGGAGCAACCTATCGTGTGTTGACATGACTCCCCTGGTATAACGTTGTCATCGTCAGATGAATACGTTTCTTTCAGGGGATTTGCCGCTTTATTAGCATTCTTAAGAGTCACGTGTTTAGAACTACGCTTTTGGGAGCGCAGGATCTCAACAGGCTCTTGGTTTTGGATAAACACCCCCAGGCGGGTAGAAATTGAAGTTTTCCATTTATGAGAAGGCTTAAAATTGTTACGAGGGCGTGTGCGACCCCCAGCTCGACGAATCGCTCGGGGTTCAGTCACCGGACCCAAGCATTCTTCGATCAGAACTTTGCCTCGATCCTCGTACAAAGGACCCAGGCGATCAACTATCCTCACCTTGAATCGGGACAAATCCATGTTATTATGGGGCTCCACCAGAGGTGCGGAACTCGAAGGGATCGACGAAACAGGTGTAGAACATCTTCTGCCTTGACTCTGGCGCGGGTCAGATTTAAGTGACCGACAGGTTGGAGGGTCGGATTCAAGTGACCCGCAAAGTGGAGGGTCGGATTTGGGTGACCCGCAAAGTGGAGGGTCGGACCCAAGTGACCCGCGATTTGGAGGGTCGGATTTGGGCGACCTGCAGATTGGCGGGTCAGATTTTGATGACCTGCAGATTGGCGGGTCGGATTTTGGTGACCTGCAGATTGGCGGGTCGAATTTTGGTGACCTGCAGATTGACGGGTCGGATTTGAGTGACCCGCGGACCGGCGGGTCGGATTTGAGTGACCCGCGATTCGGCGGGTCAGATTTGAGTGACCCGCAGACCGGCGGGTCGGATTTGAGTGACCCGCATTTTTCGATCTTTTCGGCCGCCGTCTTGGACTTTGGCCTCCAAACTTTGTGCAGTTTTGGTGGCTTCTTTTCCACTTCTTCCCTCTGCAATCTTTTGACCTCTTGCGCGGGTCGGATTGGAGTGACCTGCAAATTGGCGGGTCAGATTGAAGTGACCCGCGCGCCGACGGGTCGGATTCAAGTGACCTGCGATTCTCGATCTTTTCGGCTGCCGTTTCGGATTTTGGCCTCCAAGCTTGATGCAGTCTTGGTTGTTTCTTAGCTATGTCCTTCTTCTGCATCTTTTGTGCTTTTTGCACAAGAATTCGCGTGCGCGCAAGCGCGCAGCGCTTTTGAATTCGCTCCTCCAGAGTTGAACGAATCTTTTTTATTTGGATCCATTCATTTGCTATTGGTTTGGAGGGGAGGACATCTGTCCGCTGTTGGGGTGCTTGGCGTTGCCTAATTTTCAGATCCGCCTCGTAACGGATCCCGTCAATTGACTCCAAGGCTCTAGCGAGTTGGCGCGCACAGCGTTGGCGCTGCCTTTGCCGAGCTCTCTTCGATAAAATGGGCGCGCCTTCCGTACTCAACTCCTTGATTGAGGAGGAGTTCGGATCTGCAGATCCAGACTCATTGGAGGCCGGAAGGGCGGTTCAAGGTTCAGCTACCGCAACAACGGGGGCGTTGATCTTCCTTCGCTTGCGAGAGGCGGAGGATCTGGAGGAGGAAGACGACAGATATTCCTCGAACTTCAGTTGGTCGAACTCGTATTCGACCACTTCTTCAACCGGGACGTAGATCCGAGGTTGCGACACGACAGCTCCGGCAGCGAAGCTGTTTGCTCCCACTGTGGTCGCCAGTTTGTTTGCGTCGAAAATTAATGTATTCATTGCGGTATTCATTACAACTTCGATCGTTACAATGAAAACAAAAAAAGATTGTCTTTTTATAAGACTTTTACACAATGAAAACAAAAGTTTACAACTCTCGTCAAAACAAACGCAGAGGACGTTTATCACCCGCTGCTTTGCGTGGGATCTTTGCCTGTGCCGGGGTTTATCCGTGGACCGCCTTAGATCTGGATCCGGTTGATGGAAAATTCGGCAGAGCTTCGCCTTCACCGAGGAAGTATTTGATTTGAAGCGCTGAAATCGACCAAGCGAAATCAGGGTTCTTCTAGAGATTAAGACCAAGCCTAATCTCAAGGGACGGACGGGAATGGGTGTCGGATCTCTCGAACTCTCCTTCTTTATGCCGAAGAACTCGCCAAGATCTGTCAACCCTCGCTGAAATTCGTGCTCCTTTGACTCCACAATCCGGCAGCACCTCCTCATCTTGATAATCAATCGCCCCTGCTGAAAGGAGGCCCTATGCTTTATTTGTAAGGGCTTCGGAAGCGGTTATTTGGATGAGAACAAGTGATTTGGCCTTATCTTTAGTTGACAACAGCCTAACCACGTTTGGGGATGATCTCAAGCCAGTTAAGAACATCTGGAACCAACAAATCTCGAGAAAAACCATCAAAAACCGAACCGGTCAGCACGGTCCGACCCGCGCGGACGCGGGGTTTTTTGCTTTGTTGAGTTCTTCGGTGTTTTCCGGCTTTTCAGGGCTTGTGTTTTCCACCGTTTTGCGTGTTTGACCATCTTGTTGACTTGTACGCTTCGTTGCAGAATTGACCGTCAAACGCGTGTTGATTGACGCACGCATGTTGATTGACGCATGCGAACTGATTGATGCGCACGAATTGGTTAACATGCACGAGCTGAATGATGCGTGCGTGTTAACTGACTGTTGGGCGCGTTTGTACGCTTTGAGTTGATTAACGCGTGCGGTCCACTTGGCGTTTGCCCTTGTGGTGGTTCGTTGTCGTGTCATCAACAGTTTGCTGATTCGCTTCATGCGCTTGTCGACGTCAGATGATCCTCTTTGCTTCGGATAATAATGTTCATCGCCTTCTCTTTGTTTCGAGCTGTGTACGGACACCTATAGGCATTTTTAGACGCCTACAGGGAGGTATTCCTATTGCCCGTAAGGAGGAAAGATATTGGTTGTAAATGGGTGTACAAGAGAAAGGAGGATCCTTCTGAGTTTGGCGGTATAAGGTACAAGGCTAGACTAGTGGCTAAGGGGTTCGCACAAAGAGAGGGTGTAGATTTCAAAGAGATTTTTTTCTCCGATGGTGAAACATACTTCTATTCAGGTGCTATTGAGTATTGTTGCTCATGGTGATCTTGAGCTGGAATAACTTGATGTCAAAATGGCCTTCTTGCACGGAGGCTTGAATAAGAAAATCTATATGCATCAGCCTCAGGGTTACAACGCTGAGGATAAGGAGAATCATGTATGTTGGTTATTTCTTGTTGGTTATTGCTTGTTGGTTATTGCAATAGATTTTCTTTATTGTTTTCTGTGTGTTGGTTATTGCTTCCCTTCACCGAATCACGTAAATCTCGTATCTTTATTGTTTTCAGTGTGTTGGTTATTGCTTGTTGGTTTCCTCGATATTCAAACCTAGACCTGATATTGAGAAGAATGTATATCTCACCTTGCTGTGATATATTACTTATGTTCTTGTTTCTATCGCAAAACAAGAACATCGAGATTGTCTTGTGTTTTATGAAAACAAAAGCCAAAGTTTTTCTTTCAAGGTGATTTCACTTCCGTTGCGAGGTGGACGTTCCATGCCCCCAAACATGGAATATTTTGCGTTAAAATGCGTTGTCCTTGCGATTTGAGAATGTCCCACACAGTGAAACATTGAGGCAGAGTAATGATGAGTTTGGCTACTAAAATGTGACTACCACACATGTATTGTGAAGGTCATGACGTATGCTAAGGATGATGAGAATCTGTATGCAAAACAAGAATTGCCCAGTTTTTAGCCCATAGAAAGTTATAAAGTTACAATATCTTGTCAATAATTAGGTCTGTCCATCCGGGCCGGCCCGGCCCGGAAATCTGGGCCCGGGCCGGGAAAAACCGGAGCCCGGACCCGAACCCGGGTACCACGGGCCGGGCCCGGGCCCGACCGGAATTTTATTTAAATTTTAAATTATACAAAAAAAGACAAGAAAAATTAATAAAAAACAATAATTTTATTAATCACTTAAAATAACATAAATTACAAATAAAAAATAATAAAAATAAATTCTTTATTAATAATTAATAAATCATTTACAAATTATAAGTACAAATTTATTTTGGAATTCATCACATCACAATAGATAAGTACATCCCAACTAGGTTGGTACCTACTCACCTATATCACTATCATTTATAACTATTTCCAAAATAATTCTTTATAAATTTTAAGCTTAGATATAAAAATTATAATTTATTCTTTATATCTATCTGCTAGTCCTAATTCTTCAAATTTATCTTCAATTCCAGCCATCTGATCGATGCATTGCGTTCGCTTCTCGTACCTCCACCAATCTTGTAAGCACATCACCGTTTGTACAGTATACGGATCTAAGCATGTCCTGTGGTCATCGATCAAACGTCCTGCTGTGCTGAAGGTGGATTCCGAAGCTACCGTCGAAACCTGCACTGTTAGTAAGTCACGAATCATGGTGAAAAGTATAGGATATCTAAAGCATTTCCTTAACATTTAACTAAAGAAGAAGATAAATATTCATCTATTTCAGAAACCTCCAATGATGACGATCCAAGTCCAGATCCACCAGTTAGCTCAGCTACCATTACATACCTATCAAAACTTACACTTTTACCTCAGGATGAGCTCGAAGAAACCGAAGCTGTAGACTGTTGTGTAGCTACACCATCATGTCTAGCTGCATACTCATCATATAAGGTTTGAAAATAATTTCTAATAGCTAAATGATGAGTAGTAGCAGTAAGGATGGTTCCATCATTTAAGTCTATAATCTGATTACCATACAAGGATTGTAACAAACTTCGAAGGCTAATATCCTTCAAGCATGGATCAATAAGAACCCTCAAACCAAAAATATGAGGAATAGGTCTAAAGTAGTTATTAAATTTGCTCTCCATTTGAAAAATCATAGGTCCAAAAGTATCATCCATACGATATTTCCCAAAAAAAATTTGAATATTTAAAATTTGTAAAGCAGCTAAAGTAATGGTTGGATAATAATAGCTAGATAATAACATTGTAGCATCATAAAAAACTTGTAATATTTTATTTAAATTACATATAATTGTCCATTCATCTTCAGTTATTCCATAAGTGCTACCAGAACTAGAACTAGAAGCATAATAGTTTATAAAATCAGTTATAATGTCTTTATATTCTATTGCTACACTTAACATTGCATAGGTGGAATTCCACCTATGGTCAACATCTTTTGGAATTAGTCTAGGCTTTACATTTTTTCTTTTACAAAATTGTTTCCACCTTTGTTCAGAAGCATTATGCATATAAGCAACTGTTCTAACCTTTTCTATCATGGGTTTAATTTCAGTAAATGCACTTTGAACAATTAAATTTAAAATATGACAGATACACCTAATATGAAAAAGATCACCATGACATGGCAATGACAGAGTTGATCTGATAAAATCAACAGCTACATTGTTATTACTTTTATTATCTAGTGAAAGAGAAAATATTCTTTCTGAAATTTCTAATTTCTTAAGTTCTTCAATTATTAAATTTGTAACATTAATACCAGTATGTGACTCTTCTATTGTAATAAAAAAACAACTCTTTTAAACATTTGCCAATTTTTATCAATCCAGTGTGCTGTGATACATAAATATCCAGTTTGTACTCTAGATGTCCAAATATCAGAAGTTAAAGAAAATTTACAGTTTAAATTTTTAAAATAAGAAATTATTTTTCCTTGTTCTTCCTGATAATATTTTAAAATATCACATTGACAGGTTTGACGAGAAAATTTTTTAAATGCAGGATAAAAACCATCTCTAAACATATCTTCAAATTCATCATCTTCTACTAATTTAAAAGGAAGGTTTTTAAGAATGATAAACCTGATTACGCATTTTCTGGCTCTGACAGGGTCATAGTTCCAACTACCGAGACTACCAGAAGAGAAAGATTGAGAAATCATAGATTATCGGATATCACCTTGAGGAGTCTGACCTTTGTTGTGTTTATCTAAATGGCGTTTGAGATGGTTGGCGCCGCTCTTATGATGAGCTTGAAAAATCTTGCCGCACAACGCACACTTAGCCTTCTGGGTGAGGATCCTACCGTGTTCATCCTTGGTGACGTCGATCTTCTCGTAAAAATTCCACACATCGAATCTTGGCCTTTTAGGAGCTCTTGGTGCAGATTCGTCGCCACCGGATTCAGGATTAACTTCGGTAGGAGTAGACCCAGTAAGAGGACTCATTTCAGAATCGGGAGATAGGTTTTGCTCTTCATAATCAGATCCAGAAGCCATTTGATGAAAGGATTATAAAGTATAAGAGAGTATAAAGTATAAGAGAGAGTATAAGAGTATAAGAGAAAAGTAGATGAGTTTTGATGTGAAGAAAACAAATAAAAACCCCCCTCTATTTATAGAACCAGCCCCCTAAGCAAATGATCAAAATAACCTCACAAAATAGCTACTTTTTGACCGTTTTGGGGACAAAACGGTCAAACGACCGATTATGGCCGTTATGGCCGGACCGGGCCGGGCCGACCGTTTTGGCCACAACGCGTCAACTCTGGGTGACCGTTGTGGCCTAGCCCGGCCCGACCCGACCCAGTATTTTTTCGGCAACGATCACCAGTGGTGACCGTGCCTCGGCCGGGCTCCGGCCCGGGCTGCCCGGCCTGGATGTTTGCCCCGGCGCCCGGTCCTGTTCCGGGCCGGGGCCGGGACGCCGCTGAGGCAGCCCGGATTTCCGGGCCTGGGCCGGACCCGGGCCGGCAGGCTTTTTGGACAGGCCTATCAATAGTATTAGGTGTCACTATTTTCATGAGCCACCTAGGGTTCTTCATGGGAAACAATCAAGAAATTAACTAACCATAAGATGACAAATGATTCTTATGAAACCGCTAAGTTTATTTACTAACCTTCATCTCGCTTAAACATTTATTAGTTAAATACAAATAAATCAATGGATGGCTGTATAAGTCCAGTAGTACTGATCAAGAAATTGCCTTTCTTGTACCAGTAATAAATAAGAAGGCTAAAATCATGTTTACTTCAAACAAATATTGTTGATTCTCGCACAATTGTACAGAAAGAATAGACTTTGAAATTTGCAAAAAACTTGTTATAAAATGAGATTACTGGAAACATAAATATCCCAAAATATATATGCATGGACCTGGTTATACAATCCTATTCAGTCCTAAGTTAAATTTTTGGCTAAATTATTTAATTTCATAATATTTTTAATCTTGGTCATGTCATTAATTTTTAATCAAAAGAAAATGATAATGATTATATTTAATGGAGAATATAGCTTTTTAATTAACCAAACTGAATGAAAAAAAAAGATTTATGTAGCGATAACCAAGAAATTTGGGACTTAAGCTTCGTAGATGTTGTTGTCAATTGAATTATTCATTGTCTAATCTAATTAACTAATACACATCATCGTCATGGTGTTGGAAGAGACACAAGTCTGGAGGGGAGGTCAATATGTTCGCTATAGATTTTTTTTCTAAAACACAGATTTTGCAGTAGAAATAATATCAAAATAAAAGTAAAAAAACAAATCAGCAACAAACTAGAGAACATGCAAGATTTTATAGTGGTTCAGATAGAAAGCATGCGTCCACTCTTCCTCCTTATAAAGGGATTTCGTCACTATGACCAAAGTTCACCTGAATCACAACCTGAATTAGTAGGCTTACAAAGATCGCACGCTGAGGTTTACCCGAAACCAGTCATCTAACCTAACTCCTCACATATGAGTAACACCTAGCACTAGCTAGTCTCAACCCTCAATTATCACCAGCTTGAGTACACTATAAAAACATGATAAAAAACCAACCAAAATAATTTAAGCACAAATCAAAAAGATCTTAAGGTCTTTTTAAGCAAACTATTCTTCAACAGAATTGAAGCGAAGCTCGATGAAGAAACGGTGATGATGTTGACAAAATCTACCAAATGCATCATCGTTATCAATGGACAATCCTGAGTATCGATAGTCCCCTTTACACCATCGATGGATACCCTATAGACCATCAATAGGCTAAAATCTAGTTTCTAGTAATTATCAAATGTGCAGTGTAGTCTATCGATTATATAACTGACCATCAATGGTTCCCTATAGACCATCGATAGTGTGATTCATGTTTCTGTTTTTCTCCGGTTGTGCACTGTAATCCATCGATTGACTCATGAGCATCCATAGTGTCCTCGTGACTATTGATGGTGTGATGGCTGAATTAACATAAATGTTGATTTTTGTATAGTGTTGTCTCTTATCTTTTTATATCATCTCAAATAATCATTAGCAATAAATGAGAGAATTGTATTACTCAAACAAGAGAAATTATACGAATAACATTCTAACAATTCCCCGTCCCACCCTTTTGATAATAACAAGACTCGGAATTTTAAATATAGAAATATATGCATTGTGAGATATATAGATTCAGCAAATAAAGCATATGGACACTTTTCATACAAAGAAAAAAGATAGGCAAAGCTCCCCTTACATCCATGCATTAACGAAAGTGTAAATATATACAGATATTATAAAAACTGGCCCTAAAATAATGCATTCAATGTTCAAAAAAAATTCAGAACAAAGCACAAAACATAAAACCAACTTGAAAAACTCTTTATGATGAACAAACTCACTCATGCTATTTTAAATTTTCATTATTCTCCCCCTTTTGTTATTAGTAAAAGATTAAAACACATAGTGGGTATACCCTACACTCAAAAATCAGATAAAAATCATCCAAATATGTTAGGAAGATAAATATATACATCGGATCACAAAGAGATTGTAAAAAGTAGCACAATAAACTCAAATATAACTTGAAAACACACAAAACACGTATAAAAAATCATACTTAAAAATCACACATGAAATGATAAACTATCATAGAAAAGTTTGTGAAACAAATAATAAAAAGAATTATATTAGTTCATAAAACAAATTCAAAAATATCATATATAGTTTTGAGCTTTGTAATACAACTAGAATTATCTCAACCTTAAAGCTAGGAGCCAAAATCTCGCCCTATTACCTCAACCATATAGGATTTTAAAGAGACAGCATGATAGCGTTTGGCGGGCGATATACGCCATCTCTAAGTATAGGAAATATTTAGTACAAGTGGATACCCTTTGAGATATGCACACATATATCAACGAGTGTGGGTCTTTGACCATATTTTTAACAAATATACTCAATTTTGATGTGGTATTGAGATTGTGGATTTTTTTTACTCATCTTTTCACAAATATACTCTTTTGCTTGAAATTTTTATAGCACATATGTATATTTGTTTGTTGGAAATTTGCAGTAAAAAGACAAAGAAAGAAAATTTGACTTGTATTTCTCTCAAAATCAATTACAATTTGGATTCCGATTACAAAAGAGAGGAGAACGAATTTGATTCTCCCCTTTGTTTAAAACTGGGTTCTTCTTGGTGGCGATGGAGTGCCTCCCTCGAATGCTCGCGTCAAGTTTGCTCTCCGTTGACGATCCGGACGTCTTGATTCACTGGAACGATGTCTTCTCCTCACGATTTGAAGCTGTGGAGAACTTGCGTGGCAAGTTTGAAAATAACTCTTAACGAGTTGATAACTCTGAACGAGTTTTAGAAGAACTTGCACAACAAGTTTTGAACTCTGATCGAGTTGATAACTCTGACGAGTTTTAGAAGAACTTGCAGAGCAAGTTTTGAACTCTGATCGAGTTGATAACTCTGAACGAGTTTGAACTCTTGAAAAAGAGTTGATTTGAACCGAAAGTCGGTTATAAGCCAAGGCCGAATAATTTCAAAGGCTTCAATTAAAAGCCTTCCAAAATGATTCAAGAGCTCCTTCAAGTCGTTGATCTCCAAAGCTCTCTGTTGCTGCCAAATCCCAGATCCAAAATATGCCAGCCTTTTGACCGAATCTCCCTTTGTTGATGAGAAAAAATTCGATCCCTCAACTCAATTGAGTTTCTGGTATTTATAGGGGATTAAGGGTGGTAACTACCCCTTAATCCGCTCTTAAGTGGGGCGAAAATCCCTCAAATCGTGGGGGAAAAACAGTTCCTGGAACTGTTCATTGCGTGCTTTGAACGAGTCAAACGCTAAAAAATAGCGTTCAGAGCCCGAACTCTGCGTTTTTAGACTAAAAACGCAGAGTTAGGCCTATTTTGGTGGCTGAACGCACAGTTGGGCCTGTTTAAGAGATTAACTCTGCGTTTTGATATTGAAAACGCAGAGTTAAGCCTGTTCTAGGCTGAAAACGCACAGTTCGTGCTGTTTTAGAGATTAACTCTGCGTTTTGATGTTGAAAACGCAGAGTTAAGCCTGTTCTAGGCTGAAAAAGCACAGTTCGTGCTGTTTTAGAGATTAACTCTGCGTTTTGATGTTGAAAACGCAGAGTTAAGCCTGTTTTAGGCTGAAAACGCACAGTTCGTGCTGTTTTAGAGATTAACACTGCGTTTTGATGTTGAAAACGCAGAGTTAAGCCTGTTTTAGGCTGAAAACGCACAGTTCGTGCTGTTTTAGAGATTAACTCTGCGTTTTGATGTTAAAAACGCAGAGTTAAGCCTGTTTTAGAGACGGACTTCAGAACATAACTTTCTGCGAAGAACAGATCATAACTTTCAAACCGTAAGTCGGAATTAGACGAATTATATATGAAAATCGGCTATCTCGACGAGACGGGGCCATTCAAACCGAGCCGAAGGCTTCGGTTTGCTTCCTCCGTTTCGCCAAATTCCTTACGGTTTGAGAGATATCCGCATTCTAATATGAAGAAACCGTCAATTTGTAGTCTCCTTTGCTAGAGCTTTGCACAGATCGTCCTCTTGTAATCTTCGTCTTGGCTCCTTGAAAATACGAGAGTCGTCAGATTGTAACTCCCGATATTGATTGTGAAGGCTGTTGAATTGGGGCTTTCATTAGTTGTTGTGAAGGTCGTCAGATTGTAACCTTCTACGTGAAAGTCCTCAAATTGTAACCTTCTGGAAGTCGTCAGATTGTAACTTCCATCATCGGTGTTTGATGGGGGATCAACTATCTATTGTGATTTTTAGACAGCCTACAGAACCCCCTCCAAAGTTTTCGAAAGTTCGCGGTTGACTGGGACGAATTTTCGGAATACTTTGGATCTCAACTCTGATCTTGGAGCTGTTGATTCCTTGTCACAAAGGAGTTGTTCTCTGCACTCGCTTCGAAGGCAGCTTGGTTGAAGGGATTTTCCATGCAGGACCTGTGTGAAGGTATGCGCCATAATCCTGCTTCTGGAATGTGGGGGTGGACCCTGCATTTTGAACTTGAGATGCGGGTTTCACCCTTGCATGTTGAATTTGGAACACGGGTGTGACCTCGGCGTTCGGTTTTTGCAACACGGGTCTGATCTCAACGTTTTGACTTAAGACATGAAAGTGGCTTCCGTGAATTTTTGACTAAGTCTTTGAGACTTGTCTTTGGCGCATCTGTTTTAAGTCTCGACTCACATCTATTAAGCTGATGGGCCTGCAAATGTGCGTAGGATTTTTGGCAAACCCTCAGCCATCAACGGATTTGATAAGCCTTTACCGACTACCGTTTGAGTCGGGCTAGCATGTGAATTATCTAGGTTCTTAGACTTGATGCTATGATTTCGAATATATAGACTTTGTCATTTTCACGGGAAAAGACTAACCGGCAACGCGTATTAGGCGTAGGCTTATCTCTAATTAGGGATCGAGATAAAGTCCCCCATGCGTGTGAGGCATGTATTTTGATGTCATTTTCACGGTAAAAGACTAACCGACAACGTGTGTTAGACATTGACTTATCCCTACTAAGGATTCAGGATAAAATTCCCCATGCGTGCAAGGCATGAATTTTGGCGTTATTAATAACGACCTGCTACGATATTGAATACGTAGGCTTTGCTATTATTACGGGAATAGGCTACCCGGCAACATGTGTTAGATGCAGACTTATCTCTAATTAGGGATCGAGATAAAGTCCCCCATACGTACAAGGCATGGATTTTGGTGCTACGATGTTGAATACGTAGACTTGGTCATTTTTGTGGGAACGAACCACCCAGCAGCATGTGTTAGATGCATACTTATCTCTAATTAGGGATCGAGATAAAGTCCCCCATGCGTGAAAGCATGGATTTTTGGTGTCGTTTCTTCCTGTGTGGCTTGAAACACCGAAAGAAAGTTGGAAGTGCCAGAGGTATAGTATTAACTTGGCATGAATTTTCACCTAAAGTGAAATTCAAAAATTTTCTTTATTATCACTAGGATAATTCTAGAAAATCTTTAATCCGCTGGGGATTTTATAATGAAAACTTGATATTCTTGTTGAAAAAGAATTAACAAGTTCATTGGGGGGTTGACTGTTAGAGGTGTTATGTTAACCTAATAGTATTTTATGGACCTATCGCTCTATTGAAGAGAGTCGATAAGTTGATTTGGTCGTCAGAAGTGTGGTGTTAACTTGACGGGTTTGTGGACCTATCGCTCCATTAAAGAGAGTCGATAAGTGGATTTTGTCAGAGGTGTAGTGTTAACGTGATAAGAAAAATATTGCTATGGAAGTAATTTTGAGGACTTATCGCTCTATTGGAGAGAGTCGATAAGTGGATTTTGTCAGAGGTGTAGTGTTAACATGACAAGAATTTGTGTTGCGATTGGAGCAACTTTGGGGACTTATCATCCTATTGACGAGGATTGATAAGTGAATTTGTCAGAGGTGTATTGTTAACGTGACAAGAATTTGTGTTGTAATTGGAGCAACTTTGGGGACTTATCATCCTGTTGACGAGGATTGATAAGTGGGTTGTCAGAGGTGTATTGTTAACGTGACAAGATTTTGTGTTGCGATTGGAGCAACTTTGGGGACTTATCATCCTATTGACGAGGATTGATAAGTGGGTTTGTCAGAGGTGTATTGTTAACGTGACAAAAATGTGTTGCGATTGGAGCAACTTTGGGGACTTATCATCCTATTGACGAGGATTATTAAGTGGGTTTGTCAGAGGTGTATTGTTAACGTGACAAGAATGTGTTGTGATTGGAGCAACTTTGGGGACTTATCATCCTATTGACGAGGATTGATAAGTGGGTTTTGTCAGAGGTGTATTGTTAACGTGACAAATTGGGAGTGATGCAAGCTGCATTCATACTCTGTGAGGGTGATGATCGTCAGAAGTGTAATGTTAACTCGACGATGTGAAAGATTCGTTACTCTTAATCCAGTGGATTCCAAGTAACCAACCCCCAGTCTTGATTAAGACTTAGCAGGGGAATAAACAGAGGTAGACAAGACACATCACCTAGTAAAGCACTATCCATAAAGTCGGAATAGAGTCACATCATCAGGTAGGCCATTATCTAATGAGTTTGACTATCAGAGGTAACTGTTAACGTGATAGTTGTTGGACCCGCCATCCTACTGAAGAGGATTGACTTCAGTGGCCGTAGTATCTTCCCTTTCTGACTGAGGAGATTGGGCTTGGTCCGATTGCTCAAGAGAAGATTAGGCTTGGTCTGATTGCTCGGGCTGATCCTGCCTACTTTGTTCTTCAGCTTTGATCCTGACAATGATTTTTTGAGTCTGCTCGCCTTGAGAGATTAGTTGTCTCCAAGAACGGCATTCTGCAACTCATATTCGAGCTAGGAGTTCGGTTTGCAAGTTGTGTCGACAGGTCTCTACTAAGGTAGACTGTGTCATACCTGACGAACACCGGAGAGCCATGGATCGGAACCTTTTGACGAAGGCTTTGACGGACTCCCTCTTCTTCTGCTTGGTGGTGAGAAGGGTATGAATGGAGACTTCTGTATCCTTTTCAAATAATCTTGATAGGAAGAGTCTCTCTAGATCCGCCCACTTTTGGATACAGCCCGCAGGCAGTTTCCTGAACCATTCAAAGGCAATTCCCTTGAGGGTGCCAATGAACAATCGAGCCAGTATGGCATCGTTTGATATTACATTTCCAGTCTGTGACTTGAAATGATAAATATGTTGGTTCGGTGATCCCGTGCCGTCAAAAGTTTGTAGCGTTGGGACTTCAAATTTTGGAGGATAAGGGGCTGCATCCCATTCGGCAGGATAGGGTCTGATAACTCCCTCATCTTGGAGCTCGCTTCTATTAGCAATGGCTTTGAGGCGGGCTTCTAATTCTTCCATTTTGGCTGACTGAAGATTCTGCTCGTTCTCAGTCTCTCTTCCTTCATCAGAGGAAGATTCCAGGATGTGGGCTTCTTGGTCAGAAGCCGCATCGTCAACCACTTTTCCCTTCCCTTTGCTTGTGTGAGGTCGGGATGAAGATGCTTTTCCTCTCCGGGAAGATTCTTTCCTAAGCGGTGAATCTGTCTCCTGAGATTTGGCCTTGTCTGCGACGATTTGAGTCAACATGGCCATGAGTTCATTGATGGCCTCCTGCTGTGATTTGAGCATGGCCTCCTGTTCATCAAGTCTCTTTGAAAGGTCTTCAGAATGTTCTATCATGTGGGCGAAGCTCTCATGCCCAACGAAAGAGCTTGATGATTGGGACTCCGCAATGGCTGAGTGTTCGTCATCGGAATTAGTTCCTCTAGCCAAACTCCGATAGTTGATAGGGGGAATGGCTCCTGTTCGAGTCCGAGTACGTTGGTAGATTCCTTCAAACTCGTTAGTGATTTCTCTGACGCTTGGAGAATGATCTGTGGAACTAGGTCCTGAGGCTTTCCCTCTCCCTATCGTATTGATAGTGACCCCAAGGTATTCATCCTCTAAAGTCTTTTTCCTGTGGGAATGTCGTTGATTATTGAGCAAAACGACGTTCGTTGGTCGGTTGAACATCGACAGCAATTCCCGCCAGTCAGAGACTTGGGATGAACCTCTCACGGAGCGTGAGGGTAAAGATGGCACCCCCTGTCCGTTAAAGGATGGGACTGGTTCTTGGCAAACATGAATTTTAAATCCATGTTGATCATATTTGAACACGACGAATCACATCGTGTTCCAACGTAAGACACCACGAGGGTCGTGTTAAGCTGATTAACCAAGACAAAGTCCTGCGTTTTGCTATAAACGCAGTCTTGCCGACCTGCGTTCGGATATTGTTGAAACGCACTTCCTGAGAGTTGGCGTTTAGTTTTGTGAAACGGCACTCTGAGATTACGTTTTGGTTCTGGACGCACTCTGTGAGAGTGCAGTTCAGCCAGATCAACGCAGGTTGATGTCTGCGTTATAGATGTGGGAACACGCCTCTGAAGGTTGCGTTCTAATCCTGGAACAACGCACCCCGAGGCGTTGCGTTTTAGGCTTTGGCTTATGCAGAGCTCATGTGAGGCTCGCAAACGCGGAGTTCGCGTGATTGGAGAAATCGCTTTTTGGAGTTGTGCCGAAGTCGAGTCTTCCTTCCTTTAGAGAGGGGACTGTATGAACAGTAGCAAACCCCCATGGGCAGATAGTCTTTAGATGAGTTGGTCACAACTGGAGCTTTTTCTCCTCGAAAACTGTGTGACCTTGCGCATAGCCTTGGGCGCTAAGGGATCCGGAGGCAGATGGCTCCTCGTACTTGCTGTGGATCAAACTCATCGATAATCAGAGTTTCACGGATCGTTCCAGTGAGATGAACTTCGCGATCATGCACCACACTTCCTTCGTCACGAGAAGCTAGTCCCAGCGGAGTCAGCCATCTTTGTTTTGTTGGAAATTTGCAGTAAAAAGACAAAGAAAGAAAATATTGACTTGTATTTCTCTCAAATCAATTACAATTTGGATTCGCGATTACAAACAGAGAGGAAAACGAATTTGATTCTCCCTTTTTTAAAACTGGGTTCTTCTGTGGCAGATGGAGTGGCTCCCTCGAATGCTCGCGTCGAGTTTCTCTACCGTTGACGATCCGGACGTTTGATTCACTGGAATCGATGTCTCTCCTCACGATTTGACGCTGTGGGAGAACTTGCGTGCAAAGTGAAAATAACTCTTAACGAGTTGAGAACTCTGAAGAGTTTATTAGAAGAACTTGCCGTAGAGCAAGTTTTGATGCCTGATCGAGTTGATAACTCTTGACCGAGTTTTGAAGAACATGCAGAGCAAGTTTGAACTCTGATACGAGTTAGATAACTCTGAACGAGTTTGAACTCTGACTGTATTTAAAAAAAGTTGATTTGAAACGAAAGTCGGTTTAAGCCAAGCCGAATAATTTCAAAGCGCTTCAATTAAAAGCCTTCAAAATGATTCAAGAGCTCTTCAAGCGTGATTCAAAGCTCTCGTGTTGCTGTCCAACATCCCAGATCCAAAAATATGCCAGCCTTTTGAACGATCTCCCTTTGTGATGAGAAAAAATTTTGTCCATCAACTCAATTGAGTTCTGGTATTTATAGTCGGGATTAAGGTGGTAACTACCCCCTTAAATCCGCTCTTTAAAGTGGGGCAAAAATCCTCAAATCTGGGGAAAAAATAGTTCCTGAACTGTTCATTGCGTGCTTTGAACGAGTCAAACGCTAAAAAATAGAGTTCAGGGCCCGAACTCTGCATTTTTAGACTAAAAACGTCAGATGTTGGCCTATTTTGGTGTGGAACGCACAGTTGGGCCTGTTTAAGAGTATTAACTCTGGCGTTTTTGATTTGAAAACGCCAGAGTTAAGCCTAGTTCTAGGCTTAAAAACGCACAGTTCGTGCTGTTTTAGAGATTAACTCTGTGTTTTGATGTTGAAAACGCAGAGTTGAGCCTGTTCTAGGCTGAAGAACGCACAGTTCGTGCTGTTTTGAGATTAACTCTGCGTTTGTGATGTTAAACGCCCAAGAGTTAAGCCTGTTTTAGGCTGAAAACGGCACAGTTGGCTGTTTTAGAGATTAACTTTGCGTTTTGATGTTGAAAACGCAGAGTTAAGCCTGTTCTAGGCTGAAAACGCACAGTTCGTGCTGTTTTAGAGATTAACTCTGCGTTTGATGTTAAACGCAAGTTAAGCCTTTTAGGCTGAAAACGCACAGTTCGTGCTGTTTTAGAGATTAACTCTGCGTTTTGATGTTTATAACGCTGGTTCGACCTGTGCGATTTGACTCTGTAATGCAGAGGCGAACCTTAGGCGGGCTTGGCGAGCTTCAGGCTAAGTCCAATGTTCTGACAAGTCCAGTCTTGCAGACGGACTTCAGACATAACTTTCGTGGCGAAGAACAGATCATAACTTTCAAAACCGTAAGTCGGAATTAGACGAATTATATATAAAATCGCTATCTCGACGAGACGTGGCCATTCGAACCGAGCCAAAGCTTCGGTTCGCTTCTCTCCGTTTTGCAAATTCCTTACGTTTGAGAGATATCTGCATTCTAATATGAAGAAACCGTCATTTGTAGTCTCCTTTGCTAGAGCTTTGCACAGATCGTCCTCTTGTAATCTTCGTCTTGGCTCCTTTGAAATTACGAGAGTCGTCAGATTGTAACTCACCGATATTGATTGTGAAGGCTGTTGAATTGGGGCTTTCATTAGTTGTTGTGAAGGTCGTCAGATTGTAACCTTCTACGTGAAAGTCCTCAAATTGTAGCCTTCTGGAAGTCGTCAGATTGTAACTTGCCATCATCGGTGTTTGATGGGGGATCAACTATCTATTGTGATTTTTAGACAGCCTACAATATTCTACATGTAAAGAAATTTGGTGCTAAAATAAAATCTAAGAATAAGCTCAAATTTTATGATATATCCAAGAATAGTTTATGAGCAACATCTAAAATTATTTTACAACATTAGTCATGGTCAGTTTAAAACTATGTGTGTGAAAAATAATATGATAAAGTCTCGTGAAATAATGTGTTAAAAAATCATATTTTTATCAATTCCATGTACATATAATATGTATAGAGATGTGAAAATAATATGTGAACATGTATGATATAATCAAGCATATATACCAAAAGATAATATTTTCTGAATCAATCTTGTAACAGTATATACATATACATTTTCAAAAAAAATTAAGGAAAAATTA
This sequence comes from Asparagus officinalis, assembly GCF_001876935.1. Taxonomy (NCBI): domain Eukaryota; kingdom Viridiplantae; phylum Streptophyta; class Magnoliopsida; order Asparagales; family Asparagaceae; genus Asparagus; species Asparagus officinalis. Next base: position 9,214 of record NW_017972833.1, on the reverse strand, counting down.
AAAATAGAAAATTTTTTGGTTTATTTAATGAAAAAGGGGGGGTCTAAAAAACAACACGAAAAAAGAAAACAAAAAAGAAAAAAATCAAGAAAAAAATCAAGAAAGGTAAAAAAATTTATGTACATATAACATGTTAGGGTTATAGAATATACCTGAAGCTTACCGTTATGAGAAGATTTGCTGAAATAATTATTTATGCAAGTTGTGTCATTGCAATAAGTCTTCACTTGCATAATGTATCATCTTTCCATGTATCAACAACTTCTCAATTTATTGTTCTTTTTTATTTGGTTAAAGAACATATTTTTACGTTTTGAGTATTCCTTGAGCAACCAAAACTAATGTTACCTTGCTCCTTAGCCTCACTGCCCACCTATAGAAAAGTAGAAATGTGTGATCTAAGTATCTACACAGGTCCATGTTGGTTAGCGATTGTACTTTTAAGTACCCAAAATTGCTTCACAATTTTAACTCTATTTTGTATTCGACGGTTCACTGAAATATGACTCATTCTACCACATAAGAGCAAATAGTAGAAAATGCATTTGAGATGGGTGCAAATAGAGTTAAATTGTTTCATCTGACAAAAGAATGTTGAAACTTTTTGTGCTTTTTGAATATAAATAACCAAATCTAGTTTTAGCTGTTGTAAATCATTGATTAAAAAGGACTATGTTTAAACCTTTATAACCAAAAAAAATCCATGGCCATTTTCCAATCAAAATAAGTTTCCATCTTTAACCATGAGACAAATGTATGCTCTTTTGTCATCATCATTGCTCGAGCTACTCTTTGACTTTTCCCATATAGTCCTTTTGGAACTTTTTCCCTACCCTTAATAGTCTGTTTTATTCACCAGGCAATTCTTCCTTAGATGACCAGATTTCCTGCATCGAAAATAAGTTTGTTCAGTATTAGATCATTAGAATTATATGTAATTACATTGGTTGTAAATAACCCCCTTTGTTTTGTAGGAATTTCTGACCATCCTTTAATTTGAGAAAAAAATTAAAGTCTTTAAAAGTTTAATCTTTCCCGTGATTATTCTCACTCTCAAAACTTGAGCATGATTCTTTCTTCTTCTTGGATCAGAATTTCTCATTTTTGGCATTTAGGGCTACTTCTTCTTGGAATAATCTTCAGAAGCATCTTCTCTCTTTTGCAGTCAAACTTCATATGTGAGAAGATTACTTACAATATCTTCAAGAGTTAAGTTAGAAAAGTTTTACAATTCTTCAATAGCCACTGTCTTCGCTTCCTAACCCTTAGAGAGAGAACAAAGGATTTTCTGCAAAGCTCTTTATTATCATATTCCTTCTCTAAAGCTTTGGATTTGTTCATAATGCTAGTGATTTGTGTGAATATTTATTGAATGCTCTCCGATGTCTTCATCTTGAAATTCTTATATTTTCTTACAAACATTGTAAATTTCACCTCTTTGAGCTATGAAGTTCCCTCATGTGTAACCTCTAGTGCTTCTCAAATTTTCTGCACAGTGGTACAATTTAAAACACGGTTAAAATTGTTTAGTAATTAAAGAATAATAAAGAGCATTCATAGCTTTAGCATTCAATGAATAAATCTATTTGTCTTGTGGTGACCAATTATCTCTAGGTGTGACAACTAAAACCCCTTCTACAATAGTAGTGGGTTCTTTGTAGCCGTTTTCAACACACTCCCAAACATCATAATTAGTAGACATCAAAAAGACTTTTACATGCCTTTTTCAATCAGTGTAGTTTTCCCCCATCGAGAAGTGGAGGATGGATTACAGCGTATCCCTCAGGAAAAGTCATTGCAACGGTAAGACTATATGTCTCTACCCTAGGCTTTGAATCTTAAAGATGGGTAATGAGGCCCTTTTACCACTTGTTAGAACTGAGATGCAAGCTTAAAGAGGGGTGAATAGATTTGCTAAAGGTTTTAACTTAAACACAGATTTTGCAGCGGAAATAAATAAAAGCTAAAAACCAAATCAATAACAATCCAAGGAACACACAAGATTTTATAGTGGTTTGGATAGAAATTCTATACTCACTCTTCCTTCTCAGGAAGGGTCTTTCTCACTATGATCACAGTTCATCTGGATCACAATTCAATTTAATAAGCTTACAGAGACCGCACCTTACAATCTACTCAAAACCAGTCGTCTAACCTAACTCATCACAAATAAGTAACATCTAGCCCTAACTAGTTGCTACCTTCAATTATCACCGGCTTGAGTACGCTGTAAAAATAAGATAAAACAAACTGACCAAAATAATTTAAGTGCAAATCAAAAAGATTTCACAACCCTTTCTAAGCAAACTGTTCTACAAAAGAATTAAAACAAAGCTCATGAAGAAGTGGGGATGATGTTGAATCCAAGGGCAACTCTCCTCGTTGAAATGATCCGAAGATGCTGAGTGTGATGAGAAAGAGTATGACAAGGCTTTAGGGATTGAATCACAAATCAACTCTTCACAAAAATCCTAGAATAAAATCTCTCTTTTTCTCAATGCAAGAACCTCCCCAAATTTTGATCTCTTCCTATGTTATATAGACTTTGATAATAAAGAAAAGAGGTATAGAAATCATAGTAGAAGTTGGAGATGAATGGGATCAACAAAATCTGCCAAAAATGCGTCTTCACCATCAATGGGAAATCCCAACCATCGATAGTCCGCTATTCACCATTGATGGTTACTCTGTAAACCATCGATGGGCAGAAATCTAATTTCTAAAAATTATTGAATGTGCACTGCAGTCCATCGATTGTATAGTTGACCATCAATGGTGTGATTCATCTTTTTTTTTCTCTGATTGTGTACTATGATCCATCTATTGACTCATGATCATAGATGGTGTCCTTGTGACTATCGATAGTGTGATGGCTAAAATCAACATGAATGCTGAGCCTCACACTTTTATACATGAAATATATCATTTTAAATAATCACCAGTAAAAAATAAGAGTATGTTATTACTCGAACAAGAAATATTGTACAAACAATATTCTAACACATGGAACCCAACTGGACTAAAATTTAAAGTGCAACAGGGATAAAAAGATTAGGTTAGGCCCTTCATTGCTTTCTCAACATGGCATGAAGCAGTTGTCTCTATTTAAAGTTTGGCAATTGCTTGCATGCTCTGTGCAGTCTTTATGTTCTCATCATGAAAAGTATATTTAAAGTTGGTAACAATAATAGCAGGCTGTCTCTCAAGTCCTTATATTCTGATGATCCCTCATGAGAGCCATGGTTATTTAAGAGCGAACTTAGCACGTTGAATATTTGTACTTTTGCATAAGAGTGAAACTTTTCTTGATAACTAGCAAATAAATTAGTGGTCGATCCTCTACTGTTGGTGTAGTTTGAATGAAGCGATCTCATGGTTAATTTTGGCTACATATTTGTCTTTGAAATTTATTTTGGAAACTCTAAGGTACCAAAACTTTTCTATTTTAATCTGCAATTTATAACGTTGGTGAACGTCTTCTGCAAACCCTTCTAAAGTTCAGGGTGTTGTGAGCATTTAACCATAATGTTGTGAGTTCACTACTATGTCTAATACCTTTGGCATCAAAAGAGTTTCAAATGGTACCAACAAAGGTGTCCTGGACGGGCCTAATGGACAAACCCAAAAAACAGGAAAGCCACAATAAGTCTCACACTTGTTAAAGGTTTTAGTTGGCGCCCATAAAACAAGCCAGGCTTCTGGTGGGCTTCCTTTAGATTTCAAACTTGACATTTGCATATGTTCATAGTAATCTTAATACCACTGAAGAGGGTCAAACTGAGTCGGTAACTGGCTATAAGTAGTATCCTAAGGTCTCAAGTTCGACTCTCTTAGGAAGCACCCAAAAAAATTTAATTTTCTAAAATATTCAAAACCGTGTGTTGGGAGTGCCCTTTAGTCACACCCGGATATTTAATACCCATGGTTTGAAAGATCGTGGGGAAGCTCCCTCGCCAAATAAAAAAATAGTAATCTTAATAACAGACAAATGAAGATAAGCCTAGTATCCAGCCTACTTGAATCATGAGCCTCAGCCTTTATATCAAATAAATTACATGGCAATATCATGAGAAAAATTATGGAACAAGTGATGTATCCCTTTGTTAGTTATTGATCTTGACTGAAATCCATATATAACATAATATGATATTTATTATTAGGTTAATTTCACAAACCCTTTCTGAACTTTGTTTATCTCACATAAACCTCCTAAACTATCTCTCAATATTGCTCCTCTTTGGTAACGGGTAAATTTTAATTGGAGGCTCTTTCTCATGAGAAGTCTATTTCGAATTAATCTTGAGACATATTATTAAAAAATCATAAAGCGTTTTAGGTATTCTTTTATTTTTGATTAATTTTGATTAATAGTCATGATATAGATATTCTGCCTCGTTATACGTCATATTTTTAACAGATGGCTGATATAAACAGTCAATAAAAGAAATGATTAAGTTGACGAAGGTCCTCTAACCCTCCGAATGTCTAGTTCTGAGGTGTGTTGTTCTTCCCTTCACAAGTAGAAAATCGTAAGAGGTCGGGGTTGGGTTCTCCAGATATTCCTCTGACGGTCAACAATTTACTTGAGTGGAGAAGTAAGCGAATTGTAGTTCTTAAGCATGGTTGGTAAAGATTCAGATCTTACCTTATTTGTTAAAAATAATAACCTTTTTATAGTGGTAGTAGAAGGGTAGAATGGTAACTTTGGCTGAGTATGAGATGACGACCACACCAGTATTTGCTTTGCAGGTGTCAGTCGATAAGTGGATGAGAGGTCATTTCGGTATTTAATGCGAAGTTATTAGAGGCGTGCGATGCCGTCGTGGTCTGATGTATCATAAAGACTATTGGGGGCAGAGGAATGATGACAACCATAATGCATTTAATGGCATTTATTATGAGGTCATTGGTTGTTAGTGCGCGGGAAGGGGCTCGAGGCTCGAGGTATTTTATTGCCTTTCTACTCTAGTGGTAGAGAAGTATCGCCCTTTGAGTCGCATTTGCAAGATGTCAGCCGAATGGGCGATCAAATAGGTCAATCAGGGAGTCGACCTAGCCAAGGGTCGACATGTAACGCCATTTGAGTCATTCGAGCTGGGTCTTGGGTTATTTTGAAGTGCTGACTCAATTACGCATAATGTGGGACGCTTGTCTACCCTTGATTGGAGATTATTTCTCAGTACTAAAAAATGACTATAACAAATCAAGTCTTTCTAATTTAATTAGATTAAATTAGTAAATTATCATGATTTGATCATAATTTAGCATTATTTAATTAGATTAAATAATTTTAATGATCAATTAAAATTGCCTTACTGTTCACCAATTGGGTTACTGTTCACCGTGACGGTTATTGTTCATCTCGTTAAATTTATTAAACTAAAAATAATTATTTCTGATTAGGATCAATTAGGGTTGTTGATATAAGGTCGTGATTAGGGTTCTTTAGTTAGATCATGTATCTTCGTTATTTAATTTGATTAGATGTGATCAAATTGGGTTCTTTATTTCAAAAAAAAGCCATCGTTACCGACTAGCGAAGGGCGGCAACAAATTCGATGGACAACCCGCTGCCGGTCGTGGATAGCGACGGCCGCGCCCTAAGGAACCCTAGCCCAAATCCTAACTTTAATTGAAGAAGATGATAATAGTTCTAATTGGATTAGAACTCTAATGGGTTTTGAACCCAAATCCTATTAGAAATAGGATATTAAGTTAAATGAGTTTGATCCTCTTTGATTTTAAACCCCAAAACCCTATTCATATTTTGAATAGTTCAAACGGTTTTGACCCGAACCTTTCCAAACCCGACCATATGTGTCTCAAGAGGTTAAATTGGGTTTTCATTTGGAATTCGGTCTAACCCGAACTTAAACCCGACCCATGTATCAAAATTAGTTTTGAAATTGTTAAAACGGGTCTAACCCGCAAACATAACCTAAAGCCAAAAACCCGATAATGTGAATTTTACTCTAAAATTATTATCAGACTCTTGATTAATGCAGAAACTGTTATGAAGTCTACTAGTATTAATAAATTATTGTAAAATTAGTTACATACCCATGGTTGATTTAGAAATTATTCTAAGTCCACTAGTTTACTAAATTTACTGTTAAATTAGTTTTAGCGTCCTGATTGATTCTGAAACTGTTTTAAGGTCCATCTAAATAAATAGACTAATTTCTAATTAATCCCTAACAGTTACAAAAATTATTCTGAAGTCCATATACATGTATAGTTTAGTTTCTTTTATTGAAAAGATTATCTAGCTCTTGTTGAATTGTTAGAATTGATATTGTATCATGTATATTTCTAAAATATTGTTTGAATTATACATGTTATATGATTGTGTTGTTTTTAAATTGTTGAAATTTGGCAATTCATGTGATTAAAGTAATTGCATAAAAAATTATTGTTTGGTCTAGAATTTATTTTGAAATTTTTATTAAGGGGCTGTTTGGTTCGCTTAAAATGCCTAAAGAAATTCGTTTTTGCGCCTGACATCACCTCCACGTTGGAATTTTTGTTTTCGCTCATTTCTTTTTGTCACTTTGATTCGCTCGGGTTGAAGAGGGAAAACTCCGCTAAAAACGCCACTACCTTAGATTTTTTTCCTCCTCGATTTCCTTCCTCAACCGAGAGAAATCAAGGAAAACCCTAGCCGCTCTGACAACTGCCCTCTTGATTCTCTCGGTGATTTTTTTTTCATGAAGCTAGGGTTATCTCCTCGCCTCTATCCTCCCGCCAGAAATCTCCTATGATTTCTTCATCGTTGTCTTTGTCGTCTTCATCTTTCTCCTGGATTTCTGTTGTGGGCTTCTTTGTCGCTGAAATTGAGGTATAAACTTTAATAAACCCTAGATCTGGAATATCTTTTAAAGTTATTGTTTGTGTTCGTCACCGCCTTCTGAAATTGCTTCGTCGTCGAGCTCTCGTGGATGTTTGTTGTTAATAGGCTGATTCGAGCTTGTTTAGCTCTATGTTGTTGGGTTTTTGGTTGCTACTTGTGCTGGTCATTGAGCTCCCCGTGGCTATTTTTGTTACTAGGCTGGTTCGAGCTTGTTTAGCTCTATGTTGTTGGGTTTTTGGTTGCTAGTTGTGCTCGTCGTCGAGCTCCCATTGTTGTTTTTTGTTAATAGGTTGATTCCAGCTTGTTTAGCTCTATGTTGTTGGGTTTTTTGTTGCTATTTGTGCTCATCATCGAGCTCATGTGGCTGTTTTTTGTTAATAGGCTGATTCGAGCTTGTTTAGCTCTATGTTGTTAGGTTTTTGGTTGCTATTTGTGCTTGTTGTTAAGCTCTCGTGGATGTTGAGATCCGGAATTCGTCAAATTTATGCTCAATTACTATATGTCGTGGATGCTTAAAATGCAAAATTATGGAATAAATACCTCCCATTGGGTCAATAATTTGCAATTTCAGATAATCAAGAATGATATAAGGCTACTTAAGTTACTATTTTTCTTCAATAATCAACAACCAACACTCAATTTCATGCTCATTCTATATCTTTTGATTTTTAAGTACGTGTTGTTGCAATATAACCTTATTTATCGTCTAAAAGTTAATTATTATGTTCTATCAATAATCAAGAATTTTGATATTTATTTTGTTTTAGTCTGCAAGAGTGTAGGAAGTGTTTTTGTTTGTTGTAGTGTGAGTTAATTATTCTATGCACAATCACTATTTACTATATTTTGTATGATGATTTTCTCATTTGTGATTCATTTATTGTCGGTTGTTTTAATTGATAGTAGTTTTGTGCTTAGGTACCGTTTTTCTGGGTTGTTTGTGTTCAGGCACTTGGTTGTTCTATTTGTGTTCAGGTTTGTTCTGTTTTGTCTTTACTATTTGTGGACTGTTTTGTGCACATATGACCAGTTTTTGTGCTCAGTCAGGTTTGACTTGTTTGTGCTCAGCCATATTTGTATACATATGACCAGTTTTGCGCACATATGACCAGGTTTTATGCTCAGCCATATGCTGGATGGTGTTTCCTGATCGGTAATGTTCAGTTTTCTCGATTCATTTTCCTTCAGTTTGTTTCCTGATGCTGATTACATGCGTTCAGTTTTGTGTTCACTTTAGTGTTAAGGTGTTCGGCTAGATTTGTTGATTTTGATACTGTTTGTGGATGTTTAATTTAGGCTATGATGATTGTCAATTTTTCTAAGATTAGCAACCTCCAATATCTGTTGATATTGCACTGAATGGATAACAATAATGATATTGAACAAGTTCTGAGCCTACAGCCATAATTCGCATATACATGTGGCTGATTTATTTAACATGGTGTCAAGACATATTTTTAAATAATTTTTTGCACATAAAGTTTATCAACATGCATAAATTATCAAGTTTAATGTGATTTGCTATGTTATATACATATTTATGGCTAATCAGGTTGTTTATATGTTTTTTATAGGTTTCATAAGAATTTTTGGCTAATTCAAGTACATACTTCATAAATTTATGAATAATTAGGTTATTATAGGTCTCGTTTATTTTTTTCTTGGAAAGAAAGTTTTGTGTGATTGTTTTTATCTCAAACAAAAATATTTCAGGTCAAATCAGGTACACAGTTCATAGCAATTGATTCATGTTATTTCAGGTTTCGTATCATTTCATTAATACAAATAGAAATTTATAATAAATTCGGGATATTATTATTTGTTCATGTTACATTTCCACTTTTATATGAATAAGATTACCTCACATAACAAGCATAAATAAATTTGTCTATAGTGGGGGTAATCTTATTATGGTGACCATAAACACTATTTCCTAACCACTTCAAAATCAACCAAATACAAGAAAACTGAGAAATATCAAATCAACAAGAGCTTTCACTTTTTCCCATGCAAACCAAAACAAAAGAAAAGTAAATACATTGAATTTCCCACCATATTTTACGTGCGAACCAAACCAAAATAATTTATTTCTTGGAAAAGTTTAGAAAACTCAAAACTTGAGTTTCTTTACATAAAATTGCATTTCTCTATATCTAGGAAACAAACCAAATAGCCGCTAAATACAAACAATCTAGAATTTATTAGAAATTGACTGTTTATTGAATTCATAATTTTATTATGTTCTCTCAATTATGATAAATAATAAAAATTGTATAGAAGTGTAGATAGATTATTATCTAAACATATCACACATCATGCACACATGTATAGCAAAATTTATAAGTGCTCTATTTTTGGTCGTAA